>NC_069504.1:1111251073-1111551073 GCF_027579735.1 Bombina bombina
TTATATACAATCAATAGTGCTATAATAAAACTTGCATGACTACAGGGGTTAAACACAGTGTTATATACAATCAATAGTGCTATAATAAAACTTGCATGACTACAGGGGTTAAACACAGTGTTATATACAATCAATAGTGCTATAATAAAACTACATGACTACAGGGGTTAAACACAGTGTTATATACAATCATTAGTGCTAAAATAAAACTTGCAAGAATACAGGGGTTAAACACAGTGTTATATACAATCAATAGTGCTATAATAAAACTTGCATGACTACAGGGGTTAAACACAGTGTTATATACAATCAATAGTGCTATAATAAAACTTGCATCGACTACAGGGGTTAAACACAGTGTTATATACAATCAATAGTGCTATAATAAAACGTGCATGACTACAGGGGTTAAACACAGTGTTATATACAATCAATAGTGCTATAATAAAACTTGCATGACTACAGGGGTTAAACACAGTGTTATATACAATCAATAGTGCTATAATAACACTTGCACGACTACAGGGGTTAAACACAGTGTTATATACAATCAATAGTGCTATAATAAAACTTGCATGACTACAGGGGTTAAACACAGTGTTATATACAATCAATAGTGCTATAATAAAACTTGCATGACTACAGGGGTTAAACACAGTGTTATATACAATCAATAGTGCTATAATAAAACTTGCACGACTACAGGGGTTAAACACAGTGTTATATACAATCAATAGTGCTATAATAAAACTACATGACTACAGGGGTTAAACACAGTGGTATATACAATCAATAGTGCTATAATAAAACTTGCACGACTACAGGGGTTAAACACAGTGTTATATACAATCAATAGTACTATAATAACACTTGCACGACTACAGGGGTTAAACACAGTGTTATATACAATCAATAGTGCTATAATAAAACTTGCATGACTACAGGGGTTAAACACAGTGTTATACACAATCAATAGTGCTATAATAAAACTTGCATGACTACAGGGGTTAAACACAGTGTTATATACAATCAATAGTGCTATAATAAAACTTGCATGACTACAGGGGTTAAACACAGTGTTATATACAGTCAATAGTGCTATAATAAAACGTTCATGACTACAGGGGTTAAACACAGTGTTATATACAATCAATAGTACTATAATAACACTTGCACGACTACAGGGGTTAAACACAGTGTTATATACAATCAATAGTGCTATAATAAAACTACATAACTACAGGGGTTAAACACAGTGTTATATACAATCAATAGTGCTATAATAAAACTTGCACGACTACAGGGGTTAAACACAGTGTTATATACAATCAATAGTGCTATAATAAAACTTGCATGACTACAGGGGTTAACACAGTGTTATATACAGTCAATAGTGCTATAATAAAACGTGCACGACTACAGGGGTTAAACACAGTGTTATATACAATCAATAGTGCTATAATAAAATATCAGTTCACTTCCTTTTTGCATTTTGATATCTCTTTAATATTAATTTTAGAGATTAATTTGATACAGTCCTGTACAGTTCATTTATATAATACTCCCATGTTTCTTTGTCTATTTAAAGGGACAGCCTACTCCAAAATTGTTATTCTATAAAATGATACATAATCCCTTTATTACCAATTCCCCAGTTTTGCAAAACCAACACAGTTATATTAATTTACTTTTTACCTCTATGATTACCTTGTATCTAAGCCTTTACAGATTGCCCCCCTTATTTCAGTTATTTTGACTTGCATTTTAGCCAATTGGCGCTGATTCATAAATAACTCTACGGGAGTGAGCACTATGTTATCCTTATGGCACACATGAACCAGCGCTTTCTAGCTGTTAAAAACTTATGAGATAAGAGGCGACCTTCAATGACTTAGAAAGTAGCATATGAGCCTACCTAGGTTAATTCCAAGAGAACATAGCAAATTTGATGATAAAAGTAAATTGAAAAGTTGTTTAAAATTGTATGCCTTATCTGAATCATGATGGTTTAATTTTAATACCTTGGAAAACATACAATGGGCTAGATTACAAGTGAGGCGCAAACGGTTTGGTGCTAGTGCAATCACGTTTTCGCAAGCCATTTTTATTCCGCTGATATTACAAGCTCCGTGCAATCACTTTTTACGCTTCAATCCTTTATGCTATCTAAGAGCTGTTGTAAACTGTTTTCCGAAACTAAAAAGTTGCACAAAACACTTCAAAAATACATTACAAAGTAGACTTACACTCATAAATAAATTATTAACTCCTAAACCGCCATCCCCCCACATCACAAAGTACCTAAATAAACTATTAACTCCTAAACCGCCATCCCCCCACATCACAAAGTACCTAAATAAACTATTAACTCCTAAACCGCCATCCCCCCACATCACAAAGTACCTAAATAAACTATTAACACCTAAACCGCCATCCCCCCCACATCACAAAGTACCTAAATAAACTATTAACACCTAAACCGCCATCCCCCCACATCACAAAGTACCTAAATAAACTATTAACACCTAAACCGCCATCCCCCCCACATCACAAAGTACCTAAATAAACTATTAACACCTAAACCGCCATCCCCCCACATCACAAAGTACCTAAATAAACTATTAACACCTAAACCACCATCCCCCCACATCACAAAGTACCTAAATAAACTATTAACATCTAAACCGCCATCCCCCCACATCACAAAGTACCTAAATAAACTATTAACACCTAAACCGCCATCCCCCCCACATCACAAAGTACCTAAATAAACTATAAACACCTAAACCGCCATCCCCCCCACATCACAAAGTACCTAAATAAACTATTAACTCCTAAACCGCCATCCCCCACATCACAAAGTACCTAAATAAACTATTAACTCCTAAACCGCCATCCCCCACATCACAAAGTACCTAAATAAACTATTAACTCCTAAACCGCCATCCCCCACATCGCAAAGTACCTAAATAAACTATTAACACCTAAACCGCCATCCCCCACATCACAAAGTACCTAAATAAACTATTAACTCCTAAACCGCCATCCCCCCCACATCACAAAGTACCTAAATAAACTATTAACACCTAAACCGCCATCCCCCCACATCACAAAGTACCTAAATAAACTATTAACACCTAAACCGCCATCCCCCCCACATCACAAAGTACCTAAATAAACTATAAACACCTAAACCGCCATCCCCCCCACATCACAAAGTACCTAAATAAACTATTAACTCCTAAACCGCCATCCCCCACATCACAAAGTACCTAAATAAACTATTAACTCCTAAACCGCCATCCCCCACATCACAAAGTACCTAAATAAACTATTAACTCCTAAACCGCCATCCCCCACATCGCAAAGTACCTAAATAAACTATTAACACCTAAACCGCCATCCCCCACATCACAAAGTACCTAAATAAACTATTAACTCCTAAACCGCCATCCCCCCCACATCACAAAGTACCTAAATAAACTTAAACAAACAAAAAGATAGACAAATATTGGGGCATCTGTAAATGTCCCAAAAAAGCAAGGGATAAAAAAAGCACAGGAAAAGTTATTTTGAAAAAATCCAATTTCTTTATTTAACTGTCCCACTTCACATTCAGTGTTTAATCTGTTCCTCCGGGCCGCAGTAGTTAGAGGAACCTCTTACAATTTAAAATACAAATTCAAAACAAAAGCAGTACATAAAGCTATCAAAAAATCTCAATCCCTATGCATACGTATGCAGACTAAAGAAATACAAGATTATAGGATAACATATGTGAAAATCATACAATGTCTAAATACAAGACACTACTAAATTATCCTAATTATCCTATACTGAAAATACATTAAAGCTGAAGTCTCTATCCAGCATTTAATCAAGCCTATACTGCTGTCTTTGGAAGCATCCTAATAAACAGAACAAGCCTGGGAGTTGTGCATCTGCGCTGAAACAATAGCGCATGGATGTCGTATCTGTGAACTGATTTTGGAATCGACTTTTGGAGCCTGAGGACAGCTTACAAGAAGCGGTGCTTTATTTCCCAAGTACTTTCACTTGTCAACAAGAAAGCTTGATACCCATCGTGGGTGTCCTGACAAGGAGATACAGAGTTGCGGTTGGTCTATTCTCACTTTGGTTTCTCTTGGACCAATGGATACAGATTCAGGTACTAGGAACCAATTGGAGTTGCAGTGACGAGTTGACCACCCCCATTGGGGATTACGTCACACGCCGAGGAATCACGGATCATCAAGGAAAAGCACCATCGCAACTATACTTTGGAAGATAAGTACTGTCTTAATATTATACAAGTTGTGGATCGGTTTTTTTGACCTAGTGTGCAGCAGATCCTGTTGCGGTCTATTATCTACCGACACATGCTGTGTATTTTCAGTATATGGCTTTCATATATACACTAAACAGTGGTAAAATGGACTGTTAAGTTGTTCTTGTTCATTTTCAATATGGTATGCTGTAAGTTTGACATTTTAGGATAATTTAGTAGTGTCTTGTATTTAGACATTGTATGATTTTCACATATGTTATCCTATAGTCTTGCATTTCTTTAGTCTGCATACGTATGCATAGGGATTGAGATTTTTTGATAGCTTTATGTACTGCTTTTGTTTTGAATTTGTATTTTAAATTGTAAGAGGTTCCTCTAACTACTGCGGCCCGGAGGAACAGATTAAACACTGAATGTGAAGTGGGACAGTTAAATAAAGAAATTGGATTTTTTCAAAATAACTTTTCGTGTGCTTTTTTTATCCCTTGCTTTTTTGGGACATTTACAGATGCCCCAATATTTGTCTATCTTTTTGTTTGTTTAAATTTACTATTCAAGGGTAGCACCGAATATTAAATATACAGCAATATTTTCTACTCTCTCTATTTTTAATTTCTTTACCTAAATAAACTATTAACTCCTAAACCGCCATCCCCCCACATCACAAAGTACCTAAATAAACTATTAAATGGAAAGTCTACTCCAGAATGTTTATTGTTTAAAAAGATAGACAATGGGGCCTATCTATCAAGCTCCAAACGGAGCTTGATGCCCCGTGTGTCTAGCGAGTCTGCAGACTCGCCAGAAACAGCAGTTATGAAGCAGCGGTCACAAAGACAGCTGCTCTATAACCCTATCCGCCTGGCGGACAGACATCGCCGGAATTCAACCCGATCGAGTACGATCAGGTTGATTGACACCTCCCTGCTGGCGGCCCATTGGCCGTGAGTCTGCAGGGGGCGGCGTTGCACCAGCAGCTCTTGTGAGCTGCTAGTGCAATGCTGAATACGGAGAGCGTATTGCTCTCCGTATTCAGCGAGGTCTGGCGGACATGATCCGCACTTTCGGATCAGGTCCGCCAGACTTTGTTAAATAGAGGCCATTGCCTTTATTACCCATTCCCCAGTTTGCATAACCAACACTGTTATATTAATACACTTTTTACCTCTGTGATTACCTTGTATCTAAGCCTTTTCTGACAGCCCCATGATCACATTACTTTTTATTTATTATCTATTGACTTGCAAATTAGTGCAGTAACACCCCTAACTTCACCCAAATTAAAATACCACTAAATTTACTAAAAAAAATGCATACTGCCTTAAAAAAAAACCAAAAAAAACCTTACCTGTAAAATGAAATAAAAACTTAAAGGGCCATAATACCCAAATGTTTAAGCACTTGAAAGTGATGCAGTATAGCTGTAAAAAGCTGACTAGAAAATATCACCTGAACATCTCTATGTAAAAAAGAAAGATATTTTACCTCAAAATTTCCTCAGTAGCCACATCCCATTGTAAAGGATTTCTAAGCAGCATTTTAGTGCGTCTGTCCCAGGGACAGCCGAAGGATTGAGCCTTGTGCACTCTCATGTTATTTCCCTATTCAGTGTAAGGAAATTTACAATGAAATCTCATGAGAGTTAAAGGGCCACTAAACTCAAAATCTTTCTTTCATGATTCAGATAGAACATACAAATTTAAACAACATTACAATTTACTTCTATTATTTATTTTGCTTCATTTTTTAGACATCCTCATTTGAAGAAAAAGCAATGCACATGGGTGAGCCAATCACATGAGGCTTCTATGTGCAGCAACCAATCAGCAGCTACTGAGCATATCTAGATATGCTTTTCAGCAATGAATATCAAGAGAATAAAACAAATTAGATAATATAAGTAAATTAGAAAGATGTTTAAAAATGCATTCTCTTTCTAAATCATGAAAGAAAAAATGTGGATATCATGGCCCTTTAAGTCAAATCTCATGAGATCACAGTAAAAGAGTTCATGACCTCTGCACTGCTGATGCTGATTGGCTGCTGTTCATTTCTTCCTTTTATTTATTTTTTTACCTGCAGCTGAGTATAACTTTTTACACAGAACTCACTCTGCTGAACTGAGAAAACTGTGAGGTAAAATATCTTCTTTTTTTACTAACGCCTAGATTTAGAGTTTTGCGGCCAAAGGGGTGCGTTAGCTATGCGTGCTTTTTTCCCCCCGCACCTTTTAAATACCGCTGGTATTTAGAGTTCACAGAAGGGCTGGCTTTTCAGTGCGTTAGGCTCCAAAAAGGGAGCGTAGATCATAATTTAACGCCACTGCAAATCTCGATACCAGCGGTGCTTACGGAAGCGGCCAGCTTCAAAAACGTGCTCGTGCACGATTCCCCCATAGAAAACAATGGGGCTGTTTGAGCTGAAAAAAAACCTAACACCTGCAAAAAAGCAGCGTTCAGCTCCTAACGCAGCCCCATTGTTTTCTATGGGGAAACACTTCCTAAGTCTGCACCTAACACTCTAACATGTACCCCGAGTCTAAACACCCCTAACCTTACACTTATTAACCCCTATTCTGCCGCCCCCGCTATCGCTGACACCTGCATATTATTATTAACCCCTAATCTGCCGCTCCGTACACCCCCGCCACCTACATTATAGCTATGTACCCCTAATCTGCTGCCCCTAACAACGCCGACCCCTATATTATATTTATTAACCCCTAATCTGCCCCCCACAACGTCGCCGCCAGCTACCTACACTTATTAACCCCTAATCTGCCGAGCGGACTGCACCGCTATTATAATAAAGTTATTAACCCCTAATCTGCCTCACTCCCGCCTCAATAACCCTATAATAAATAGTATTAACCCCTAATCTGCCCTCCCTAACATCACCGACACCTAACTTCAATTATTAACCCCTAATCTGCCGACCAAATCTCGCCGCTACTGTAATAAATGGATTAACCCCTAAAGCTAAGTCTAACCCTGATACTAACACCCCCCTAAGTTAAATATAATTTAAATCTAACGAAATAAATTAACTCTTATTAAATAAATTATTCCTATTTAAATCTAAATACTTACCTGTAAAATAAACCCTAATATAGCTACAATATAAATTATAATTATAGCTATTTTAGGATTAATATTTATTTTACAGGTAACTTTGTATTTATTTTAACCAGGTACAATAGCTATTAAATAGTTAAGAACTATTTAATAGCTAAAATAGTTAAAATAATTACAAAATTACCTGTAAAATAAATCCTAACCTAAATTACAATTAAACCTAACACTACACTATCAATAAATAAATTAAATACAATTCCTACAAATAAATACAATGAAATAAACTAACTAAAGTACAAAAAATAAAAAAGAACTAAGTTACAAAAAATAAAAAAATATTTACAAACATTAGAAAAATATTACAACAATTTTAAACTAATTACACCTACTCTAAGCCCCCTAATAAAATAACAAAGACCCCCAAAATAAAAAAAATGCCCTACCCTATTCTTAATTACAAAAGTTCAAAGCTCTTTTACCTTACCAGCCCTTAAAAGGACCTTTTGTGGGGCATGCCCCAAAGAATTCAGCTCTTTTGCCTGTAAAAAAAAAACATACAATACCCCCCCCCAACATTACAACCCACCACCCACATACCCCTAATCTAACCCAAACCCCCCTTAAATAAACCTAACACTAAGCCCCTGAAGATCTTCCTACCTTATCTTCACCTCGCCGGGTTCACCGATCGATCCAGAAGAGCCTCCGATGTCTTGATCCAAGCCCAAGCGGGGGGCTGAAGATGTCCATGATCAGGCTGAAGTCTTCATCCAAGCGGGAGCTGAAGAGGTCCATGATCTGGCTGAAGTCTTCTATCAACGGCATCTTCAATCTGCTTTCTTCCGGATCGGATCAGCCAATCGGATTGAACTTGATTCTGATTGGCTGATTCCATCAGCCAATCAGAATTTTCCTACCTTAATTCCGATTGGCTGATAGAATCCTATCAGCCAATCGGAATTCGAGGGACGCCATCTTGGATGACGTCCCTTAAAGGAACCGTCATTCGTCGGGAAGTCGTCGGTGAAGATGATGTTCCGCGTCGGCGGGATGAACATGGATCCGGAAGAAAGAAGATTGAAGATGCCGTTGATAGAAGACTTCAGCCGGATCATGGACCTCTTCAGCTCCCGCTTGGATGAAGACTTCAGCCGGATCATGGACATCTTCAGCCCCCCGCTTGGGCTTGGATCAAGACATCGGAGGCTCTTCTGGATCGATCGGTGAACCCCGCGAGGTGAAGATAAGGTAGGAAGATCTTCAGGGGCTTAGTGTTAGGTTTATTTAAGGGGGGTTTGGGTTAGATTAGGGGTATGTGGGTGGTGGGTTGTAATGTTGGGGGGGGGGTATTGTATGTGTTTTTTTTACAGGCAAAAGAGCTGAATTCTTTGGGGCATGCCCCGCAAAGGGCCCTGTTCAGGGCTGGTAAGGTAAAAGAGCTTTGAACTTTTGTAATTTAAAATAGGGTAGGGCATTTTTTATTTTGGGGGGCTTTGTTATTTTATTAGGGGGCTTAGAGTAGGTGTAATTAGTTTAAAATTGTTGTAATATTTTTCTAATGTTTGTAAATATTTTTTTATTTTTTGTAACTTAGTTCTTTTTTATTTTTCGTACTTTAGTTAGTTTATTTCATTGTATTTATTTGTAGGTATTTTATGTAATTAATTTATTGATAGTGTAGCGTTAGGTTTAATTGTAGATAATTGTAGGTATTGTATTTAATTAATTTATTGATAGTGTAGTGTTAGGTTTAATTGTAACTTAGGTTAGGATTTATTTTACAGGTAATTTTGTAATTATTTTAACTATTTTAGCTATTAAATAGTTCTTAACTATTTAATAGCTATTGTACCTGGTTAAAATAAATACAAAGTTGCCTGTAAAATAAATATTAATTCTAAAATAGCTATAATATAATTATAATTTATATTGTAGCTATATTAGGGTTTATTTTACAGGTAAGTATTTAGATTTAAATAGGAATAATTTATTTAATAAGAGTTAATTTATTTCGTTAGAATAAAATTATATTTAATTTAGGGGGGTGTTAGGGTTAGGGTTAAAATTAGCTTTAGGGGTTAAAAAATTTATTAGAGTAGCGGTGAGCTCCGATCGGCAGATTAGGGGTTAATACTTGAAGTTAGGTGTCGGCGATGTTAGGGAGGGCAGATTAGGGGTTAATACTATTTATTATAGGGTTATTGAGGCGGGAGTGAGGCGGATTAGGGGTTAATAACTTTATTATAATAGCGGTGTGGTCCGCTCGGCAGATTAGGGGTTAATAAGTGTAGGCAGGTGGAGGCGACGTTGTGGGGGGCAGATTAGGGGTTAATAAATATAATATAGGGGTCGGCAGTGTTAGGGGCAGCAGATTAGGGGTACATAGCTA
This sequence comes from Bombina bombina, assembly GCF_027579735.1. Lineage (NCBI taxonomy): Eukaryota > Metazoa > Chordata > Amphibia > Anura > Bombinatoridae > Bombina > Bombina bombina. Next base: position 1,111,260,825 of record NC_069504.1, read on the forward strand.
TAATGTAGCTGGCGGCGGCATGCGGACGCAGATTAGGGGTTAATAAGTGTAGGCAGGTGGAGGCGACATTGTGGGGGGCAGATTAGGGGTTAATAAATGTAATATAGGGGTCAGCGGTGTTAGGGGCAGCAGATTAGGGGTACATAGGGATAACGTAGTTGGCGGCAGTGTACGGAGCGGAAGATTAGGGGTTAAAAATTTTTTAGAGAGTGCCGGCGATGTGGGGGGGCCTCGGTTTAGGGGTACATAGGTAGTTTATGGGTGTTAGTGTACTTTAGAGCACAGTAGTTAAGAGCTTTATAAACCGGCGTTAGCACAGAAAGCTCTTAACTACTGACTTTTTTCTGCGGCTGGAGTTTTGTCGTTAGATTTCTAACGCTCACTTCAGACACGACTCTAAATACCGGAGTTAGAAAGATCCCATTGAAAAGATAGGATACGCAATTGACGTAAGGGGATCTGCGGTATGGAAAAGTTGAGGCTGCAAAGTGAGCGTTAGACCCTTTCCTGACTGACTCCAAATACCGGCGGTAGCCTAAAACCAGCGTTAGTAGCCTCTAACGCTGGTTTTGACGGCTACCGCCCAACTCTAAATCTAGGCCATAGAGATGCTCAGGTGATATTTTCCTGTCAGCTTTTTACAGTTATACTGCATCAGTTTCAAGTGATTTAGCATGTGAGTATTATGTCCCTTTAATCTTACCTTTAAAAATTAAAACCTATCATTACACACACACAAAAAAACAAAAACCTTACATTGCAGATTAGGTTTTTATTTAATTTGACAGGTAAGTTTTTTTTTTTATGTAGTTAGTTTTTTTTGTAAATTTAGGGGTATTTTTATTTGGGTTAAGTTAGGAGGTATTATTTCTTCTGTTATGTGTGATCAGTCCACGGGTCATCATTACTTCTGGGATATAACTCCTCCCCAACAGGAAATGCAAGAGGATTCACCCAGCAGAGCTGCATATAGCTCCTCCCCTCTACGTCAGTCCCAGTCATTCTCTTGCACCCAACGACTAGATAGGATGTGTGAGAGGACTATGGTGATTATACTTAGTTTTTATGACTTCAATCAAAAGTTTGTTATTTTACAATAGCACCGGAGCGTGTTATTACTTCTCTGGCAGAGTTTGAGGAAGAATCTACCAGAGTTTTTTACTATGATTTTAACCGGAGTAGTTAAGATCATATTGCTGTTCTCGGCCATCTGAGGGAGGTAAAAGCTTCAGATCAGGGGACAGCGGGCAGATGAATCTGCATTGAGGTATGTAGCAGTTTTTATTTTCTGAATGGAATTGATGAGAAAATCCTGCCATACCGTTATAATGACATGTATGTATACACTTCAGTATTCTGGGGATGGTATTTCACCGGAACTACTCTGTTAAAAGTCACTAATCCTTTTAATAAGTATTTATCATATTAAACGTTTTTGCTGGAATGTAGAATCGTTTACATTTCTGAGGTACTGAGTGAATAAATATTTGGGCATTATTTTCCACTTGGCAGTTGTTTGGTTTTAATTGTGACAGTTTCGTTTCTCTTCACTGCTGTGTGTGAGGGGGAGGGGCCGTTTTTGGCGCTCTTTGCTACGCATCAAAAAATTCCAGTCAGTTACTCTTATATTTCCTGCATGATCCGGTTCATTTCTGACAGATCTCAGGGGTCTTCAAACTTCTTTGGAGGGAGGTAGATTCTCTCAGCAGAGCTGTGAGAATTTTATATTGACTGTGAATAAAAACGTTGCTCTGTAATTTTTATGTCAAATTTAATTATTGTTATTTTTCTAATGGGAACAAACCTTTGCTAAAAGTTGTGTTGTTTTAAAGTTTGATGCTATAACTGTTTTTCAGTTCATTATTTCAACTGTCATTTAATCGTTTAGTACCTCTTTGAGGCACAGTACGTTTTTGCTAAAAAAGATTATAACCAAGTTGCAAGTTTATTGCTAGTGTGTTAAACATGTCTGACTCAGAGGAAGATATCTGTGTCATTTGTTCCAATGCCAAGGTGGAGCCCAATAGAAATTTATGTACTAACTGTATTGATGCTACTTTAAATAAAAGTCAATCTGTACAATTTGAACAAATTTCACCAAACAGCGAGGGGAGAGTTATGCCGACTAACTCGCCTCACGCGGCAGTACCTGCATCTCCCGCCCGGGAGGTGCGTGATATTATGGCGCCTAGTACATCTGGGCGGCCATTACAGATAACATTACAAGATATGGCTACTGTTATGACTGAAGTTTTGTCTAAATTACCAGAACTAAGAGGCAAGTGTGATCACTCTGGGGTGAGAACAGAGTGCGCTGACAATACTAGGGCCATGTCTGATACTGCGTCACAGCTTGCAGAGCATGAGGACGGAGAGCTTCATTCTGTAGGTGACGGTTCTGATCCAAACAGATTGGATTCAGATATTTCAAATTTTAAATTTAAATTGGAGAACCTCCGTGTATTACTAGGGGAGGTCTTAGCAGCTCTCAATGATTGTAACACCGTTGCAATACCAGAGAAACTGTGTAGGTTGGATAAATACTTTGCGGTACCGGCGAGTACTGACGTTTTTCCTATACCTAAGAGACTAACTGAAATTGTTACTAAGGAGTGGGATAGACCCGGTGTGCCGTTCTCACCCCCTCCAATATTTAGAAAGATGTTTCCAATAGACACCACCACTCGGGACTTATGGCAAACGGTCCCTAAGGTGGAGGGAGCAGTTTCTACTTTAGCTAAGCGTACCACTATCCCGGTGGAGGATAGCTGTGCTTTTTCAGATCCAATGGATAAAAAATTAGAGGGTTACCTTAAGAAAATGTTTGTTCAACAAGGTTTTATATTGCAACCCCTTGCATGTATCGCGCCGATTACGGCTGCGGCAGCATTTTGGATTGAGTCTCTGGAAGAGAACCTTAGTTCATCTACGCTAGACGACATTACGGACAGGCTTAGAGTCCTTAAACTAGCTAATTCATTCATTTCGGAGGCCGTAGTACATTTAACCAAACTTACGGCTAAGAACTCAGGATTCGCCATACAGGCACGTAGGGCGCTGTGGCTAAAATCCTGGTCAGCTGATGTTACTTCTAAGTCCAAATTACTTAATATACCTTTCAAGGGGCAGTCTTTATTTGGGCCCGGTTTGAAAGAAATTATCGCTGACATTACAGGAGGTAAGGGCCACGCCCTACCTCAAGACAAAGCCAAAGCTAAGGCTAGACAGTCTAATTTTCGTCCCTTTCGGAATTTCAAAACAGGAGCAGCATCAACCTCCACTGCACCAAAACAGGAGGGAGCTGTTGCTCGTTACAGGCAAGGCTGGAAGCCTAACCAGTCCTGGAACAAGAGCAAGCAGGCCAGGAAACCTGTTGCTGCCCCAAAGACAGCATGAACCGAGAGCCCCCGATCCGGGACCGGATCTAGTGGGGGGCAGACTTTCTCTCTTCGCCCAGGCCTGGGCAAGAGATGTTCAGGATCCCTGGGCGCTAGAGATCATATCTCAGGGATACCTTCTAGACTTCAAATTATCTCCCCCAAGAGGGAGATTTCATCTGTCAAGGTTGTCAACAAACCAGATAAAGAAAGAAGCGTTTCTACGCTGTGTACAAGATCTGTTATTAATGGGAGTGATCCATCCGGTTCCGCGGTCGGAACAAGGACAAGGGTTCTACTCAAACCTGTTTGTGGTTCCCAAAAAAGAGGGAACTTTCAGGCCAATCTTAGATTTAAAGATTCTAAACAAATTCCTAAGAGTTCCATCGTTCAAAATGGAAACTATTCGGACAATCTTACCCATGATCCAAAGGGGTCAGTACATGACCACAGTGGATTTAAAAGATGCTTACCTTCACATACCGATTCACAAAGATCATCACCGGTATCTAAGGTTTGCCTTCTTAGACAGGCACTACCAGTTTGTAGCTCTTCCATTCGGATTGGCTACGGCTCCAAGAATCTTCACAAAGGTTCTGGGTGCCCTTCTGGCGGTACTAAGACCGCGAGGGATTTCGGTAGCTCCGTACCTAGACGACATTCTAATACAAGCTTCAAGCTTTCAAACTGCCAAGTCTCATACAGAGTTAGTTCTGGCATTTCTAAGGTCGCATGGATGGAAAGTGAACGAAAAGAAGAGTTCTCTTTTTCCTCTCACAAGAGTTCCATTCTTGGGGACTCTTATAGATTCTGTAGAAATGAAGATTTACCTGACAGAAGACAGGTTAACAAAGCTTCAAAATGCATGCCGTGTCCTTCATTCCATTCAACACCCGTCAGTAGCTCAATGCATGGAGGTGATCGGCTTAATGGTAGCGGCAATGGACATAGTACCTTTTGCACGCCTACACCTCAGACCGCTGCAATTGTGCATGCTAAGTCAGTGGAATGGGGATTACTCAGATTTGTCCCCTACTCTGAATCTGAATCAAGAGACCAGAAATTCTCTTCTATGGTGGCTTTATCGGCCACACCTGTCCAGGGGGATGCCATTCAGCAGGCCAGACTGGACAATTGTAACAACAGACGCCAGCCTACTAGGTTGGGGCGCTGTCTGGAATTCTCTGAAGGCTCAGGGACTATGGAATCAGGAGGAGAGTCTCCTTCCAATAAACATCCTGGAATTGAGAGCAGTTCTCAATGCCCTTCTGGCTTGGCCCCAATTAACAACTCGGGGGTTCATCAGGTTTCAGTCGGACAACATCACGACTGTAGCTTACATCAACCATCAGGGAGGGACAAGAAGCTCCCTAGCAATGATGGAAGTATCAAAGATAATTCGCTGGGCAGAGTCTCACTCTTGCCACCTGTCAGCAATCCACATCCCGGGAGTGGAGAACTGGGAGGCGGATTTCTTGAGTCGCCAGACTTTTCATCCGGGGGAGTGGGAACTTCATCCGGAGGTCTTTGCCCAATTACTTCGACGTTGGGGCAAACCAGAGATAGATCTCATGGCGTCTCGCCAGAACGCCAAACTTCCTCTCTACGGGTCCAGATCCAGGGATCCGGGAGCGGTTCTGATAGATGCTTTGACAGCACCTTGGAACTTCGGGATGGCTTATGTGTTTCCACCCTTCCCGCTGCTTCCTAGATTGATTGCCAAAATCAAACAGGAGAGAGCATCAGTGATTCTAATAGCGCCTGCATGGCCACGCAGGACTTGGTATGCAGATCTAGTGGACATGTCATCCTGTCCGCCTTGGTCTCTACCTCTAAGACAGGACCTTCTGATACAGGGTCCATTCAAACATCAAAATCTAACTTCTCTGAAGCTGACTGCTTGGAAATTGAACGCTTGATTTTATCAAAACGTGGTTTTTCTGAGTCGGTTATTGATACCCTGATACAGGCTAGGAAGCCTGTTACCAGAAGGATTTACCATAAAATATGGCGTAAATACCTATACTGGTGCGAATCCAAAGGTTACTCCTGGAGTAAGGTTAGGATCGCTAGGATATTGTCCTTTCTACAAGAAGGTTTAGAAAAGGGTTTATCAGCTAGTTCATTAAAGGGACAGATTTCAGCTCTGTCCATCTTGTTACACAGGCGTCTGTCAGAAAATCCAGACGTCCAGGCCTTTTGTCAGGCTTTAGCTAGGATCAAGCCTGTGTTTAAAGCTGTTGCTCCGCCATGGAGTTTAAACTTAGTTCTTAACGTTTTACAGGGTGTTCCGTTTGAACCCCTTCATTCCATTGATATAAAATTGTTATCTTGGAAAGTTCTGTTTTTAATGGCTATTTCCTCGGCTCGAAGAGTCTCTGAGTTATCAGCCTTACATTGTGATTCTCCTTATCTGATTTTTCACTCAGACAAGGTAGTTCTGCGTACTAAACCTGGGTTCTTACCTAAGGTAGTCACTAACAGGAATATCAATCAAGAGATTGTTGTTCCATCCTTGTGTCCAAATCCTTCTTCAAAGAAGGAACGTCTTCTACACAATCTGGATGTAGTTCGTGCCCTCAAGTTCTACTTGCAGGCAACTAAAGATTTTCGCCAAACTTCTTCCCTGTTTGTCGTTTATTCTGGACAGAGGAGAGGTCAAAAAGCTTCTGCTACCTCTCTCTCTTTTTGGCTTCGTAGCATAATACGTTTAGCCTATGAGACTGCTGGACAGCAGCCTCCTGAAAGAATTACAGCTCACTCCACTAGAGCTGTGGCTTCCACTTGGGCCTTTAAGAATGAGGCCTCTGTTGAACAGATTTGCAAGGCTGCAACTTGGTCTTCGCTTCATACTTTTTCCAAATTTTACAAATTTGACACTTTTGCTTCTTCGGAGGCTATTTTTGGGAGAAAGGTTCTTCAGGCAGTGGTTCCTTCTGTATAATGAGCCTGCCTATCCCTCCCGTCATCTGTGTACTTTTGCTTTGGTATTGGTATCCCAGAAGTAATGATGACCCGTGGACTGATCACACATAACAGAAGAAAACATAATTTATGCTTACCTGATAAATTCCTTTCTTCTGTTGTGTGATCAGTCCACGGCCCGCCCTGTTTTAAGGCAGGTAAATATCTTTTAAATTATACTCCAGTCACCACTTCACCCTTGGTTACTCCTTTCTCGTTGATTCTTGGTCGAATGACTGGGACTGACGTAGAGGGGAGGAGCTATATGCAGCTCTGCTGGGTGAATCCTCTTGCATTTCCTGTTGGGGAGGAGTTATATCCCAGAAGTAATGATGACCCGTGGACTGATCACACAACAGAAGAAAGGAATTTATCAGGTAAGCATAAATTATGTTTTTAGGGGGTTTAGATGTTAGTTTATAACTTTATGATGTGGGAGGATTGTGGTTTAGGGGTTAATGGTTTTTTAGGTACTTTGCGAAATGGGGGGATGGTGGTTTAGGGGTTAATAGTTTATTTAGGTACTTTGTGATGTGGGGGGATGGCAGTTTAGGGGTTAATAGTTTATTTAGGTACTTTGCGATGTGGGGGGATGTCGGTTTAGGGGTTGATAGTTTTAATTAGTGTTTGCGATGTGGGTTGATGGCAGTTTAGGGGTTAATACTTTATTTAGGTACTTTGTGATGTGGGGGGATGGCAGTTTAGGGGTTGATGGTTTTAATTAAAGGGACAGTCAAGTCCAAAATAAACTTTCATGTTTTAAATAGATCATGTAACAACTTTCCAATTTACTTTTATCACCAATTTTGCTTTGTATTCTTGGTATTCTTAGTTGAAAGCTAAACCTAGGAAGGCTCATATGATAATTTCTAAGCCCTTAAAGGCCGCCTCTTATCACATGCTTTTTTATTTGCTTTTAACAACAGGGGAGAGCTAGTTCCTGTAAGCCATATAGATAACATTGTGACCACGCTCGTGGCTTGTGGCAGACACTGCACTAATTGGCTGTTAGAAGAGGCTTAGATACAAGTTAATCACAGAGGTAAAAAGTGTATTAATATAACTGTGTTGGTTATGCAAAACTGGGGAATGGGTAATAAAGGGATTATCTATCTTTTTAAACAACAGCAATTCTGGTGTAGACTGTCCCCTTAAGTTTATGGTAGGGTGTTAGTTCTTTTTCCCTTTTTTTTTCTCCATTGACTTCTATGGGGAATGCGAAAATGCGAGGTCGTTTGTGCGAGTAGGGTGTTAGTTTTTTCCGCATTTTTTTTCTCCATTTATTTCTATGGGGGAATATATGCACTCTCACGAGAAAACTCATCTTAGGATTTTTGCGCTTTTCAGGTTACCGCTAGCGCAAAATACATTTTTTGGCAACTTGTAATACCAGCGGACCCCGACAAGCGCAGAAAGCTTAACGCTAGCGATGTTTTCCCCAATGCAAACAATTATTTACTGCACCACTTATAATCTAGCCCTATAGCAGCTAATGAGTCAAATTTTCTCCCAGCTTCCCTAAAAAAAAAAAAAGATTAAATCTAAGCACTATGAAAATGTCAAACATTTAACATACTGTTTAGTTCAGGACAATGTGTTTACATATATCAGATCCTGTTTCTTGCTTCATAAGGGAATGTGATTAAATACATTTTACACAAAATGCAACATCTGGTCGTTCTGACTCACCTGCTGGCAGGACTGACAGATTCTCCTTCTTCCTCCTGTTTGCAGTGGGTATAATGCATACCAACGCTCAGGTGCATACTGCTCATGTTTCTTGGTCAGATCTACTAGTCTGGTAACACAATAAAAACAGTGTGGTTTAGGTCTCAAATTCCTATTTAGAGATTCTCTCCAAATAAATGTGTCATTTTTATGGAACAAATTGCTACATTTTAACCGGATTGTCTGCAAAACAGGCCGCAACATATGGAATTACAGCCATCTCTTATAGACGAGGGGTTAATAAAGCTATTGTAAACACAGAGTTTTTCTTAAATTGCAAATGTTAACTAAATAAACAAGTGCTCTCTTTATTACAGGTATGATCCAGAGGAGAAAGGCTTCCTGACTCATCAAGAATTCCAGCAGAAGCTGGGAGTGAACTTTGCATCCGTTGACAGCGGCCCAAGTAGACGAATTGTAGAAGACAACCACACAAGCCTAGAAAAGCACTACAGCAACCAGGAGAAGATTAGAGAGGAGATGCACGTGTTTCATAAGCACCAAACCAAAACTCTGGATATAAAAGACCTAGAGCAGCAAATAAAGTAAGAACAAGACTAGATCCTGAGAATGAAGGATGAAATGAGTTATGCTTCATGCTCCTCCATACGCAATACAATTACACCACTCACATTCATTATGTGCATTACATGTCATTTTAGCTTTGCATTATCTTAGTTGTTATGACCATGTGACTGTTTCAACAAAACAATGTATGATATGCTGTGATGGAAAATTACTTCTTTCTTTTTCTCTTTTTGCTTTTTTTTCTCTGTCAGATTGTCATTCATTACAAAACTAAGTTATATTTATTCTATAGTGTTTGAGCTGTCTGCAGAAAAAATAGTATTTTAAAATGTATAAAATAGTGTTATTAAAAGCTCACATCTACATCCTACTGGACTGATTTGTAACATAGTATTGTGAAAACATCACACCTACAGCCTAATAAACTGTTTTGTGTTTTTTAGATAAATCCTGTATTGCCTGTAGAAAACCAAATTCATTTGTTTTGTAGGTTTGAAGATGTTTTATTGCAAAGTCTAGGAAATATGGATGTTTGAATGTATGTGTATCTAATAGTTTTGGTCCATATATACAGTAGCATTCATATATTCCATTTACTATATATATTTTTCCTGCTTACAGTTTTGTTCTTGTTATAAAAAAAAACAGTATTTTAGGCCTACTTTAGGGAGTACTTGCTGAATGTAAAGTTTAATGAAAAAGTGCTCGGTATCTAAAAATACTCTTTAAAACAGGGGCACTTTAATTTATTAAACTTTACACTGACGTTTCTTTTTTAAAATAGTTACCTTTTCTTTATGGAAAACAGACCGGCGATTCTCCACCCACTTCTCCTGCTGTAGTTAGCACAGCAATTACGAATCCGGGTTCCTCCAATCGTTGCGTTGCCTCACGAGCTGGATGCTAAAGGGGGCACGCAACGATTGGAGGAAGCTGGATACGTCATTGCTGTGCTAACTACAGCAGGAGCTGCGGGCGGAGCATCGCCGGTCTGTTTTCCATAAAGAAAGCTAAGTATTTTAAAAAAAAAGCTTCAATGTAAAGTTTAATGAATGAAAGTGCCCCTGTTATTAAGAGTATTTTTTAGATACCCAGCACTTATTCAAGCAGCAGATGCTGCAATCTACCCCCAAAGTTTCCGGTCCGTCTAAAACTTAAGTTAAGAAGCAGCGGTCGTAAGACCACTGCTCCTTAACTCGTCTCCCACCTCTGAGGTGGCGGACAGCAATCATCCTGATCAGATACAATCGGGATGATTGACACCTCCTGCTAGCGGCCGAATGGGTGTGAATGTGTAGGGGGCGGCATTGCACAAGCATTTCACCAGAAATGCTTGGGCTATGATAAATGGCGACAGCGTATGCTGTCGGCATTTATCGATGTCGGGCGGACATGATCCGTCGGACATTTGATAAATCTACCCCTATGTCTTTGTTTTGCATAAAAAAGTGTGCATGGAGATTATTTTCATAAAGAGTTTGTTTTGAACATTTCAGCTGCATCTGAAATAGAGCAAACAGTCAATGGTAATTTTTTTCGGATACATAATGGAATAGATAAAGCAACATCATTTTGCAGAACATCTAACTCACAGTGATTTGTTGACTGGTTGCCAATTTCAGCCCCATAGATTACATCCCCTTAAATGCAATTTATTTTCTTTCATGTAAGTGGCAAGAGTCCATGAGCTAGTGACGTATGGGATATACATTCCTACCAGGAGGGGGCAAAGTTTCCCAAACCTCAAAATGCCTATAAATACAACTCCCACCTCACTCATACCTTAGTTTTACAAACCTTGCCTCTCATGGAGGTGGTGTAGCAAGATATGCTTGATTTTCTTCTGTGATAGGCGCTTTTAAGCATATTGAATCCCAGTTCCTCTCAAAGTACAATGTTTGTCTGAGGGATGTGAAGGGAGTATTGCCTGATGATACCATGTTTTCACCTATGGGAAATCTATTCTAAGGCTCTCGGTAAATCAGTTGCAGGGATTCATCTGCTGCCTCGCTTTACAGAGCTCATTCAGTAGGTAGTTATCCGACTGGCTAGTTGATTTGTGTTACCAACATTCTCAGTTCAAGCCTACTCAATCTCCATTTGAACCAATTTTTTTTATAACTTAATAGATGCTTTTGCATAGTCTTATTTTACTTGTTTTTGCACTCAGTCTTTAAGCAAGGAGGAAGATGCTGCATGCAAGGGTTATTGGAATAAGACTCATATGTACCCAGGATATGTTCATGAAATAAAAAAGTGTTATGTAGTAGATACCGTCCCTGTATGGAATTTGGCCACTATGTCCCTTGGGTGGCACAAAAAAACAATTTGATTGCTCTAAAATCTTATTAAGAGGCACCAAAATAAAACAAAAAAGTTCAATATATAATGGTCTAGATTATGAGTGGAGCGCAAAAACTCAGTAATACCAGGGCACGCAAATGTGCGCTGGTATTACAAGTTAAGCTCAATGCGAACTCGACCTCGCGTTCGCATTGCCCAAAAGACTTGTGCTCACAAGAACACGCTTCCATAGGCTCCAATGGGAGCCTCGTTCTCATGCCGTAAGACACGGCAATAAGAACCTAGTGCAGCGCAGGGGGTAAGTTGCGCATCGTTGGGCAGCAAATTTAAAACATATATGTACATGAATGTAAACATATACAGTATATTTATGTGTTTATATGTGTATATGCACCTACTAAAACATATATGTACATGAATATAAACATATACAGTATATTTATGTGTTTATATGTGTATATGCCCCTACTAAAACATATATGTACATGAATATAAACATATACAGTATATTTATGTGTTTATATGTGTATATGCACCTACTAAAACATATATGTACATGAATATAAACATATACAGTATATTTATGTGTTTATATGTGTATATGCACCTACTAAAACATATATGTACATGAATATAAACATATACAGTATATTTATGTGTTTATATGTGTATATGCACCTACTAAAACATATATGTACATGAATATAAACATATACAGTATATTTATGTGTTTATATGTGTATATGCACCTACTAAAACATATATGTACATGAATATAAACATATACAGTATATTTATGTGTTTATATGTGTATATGCACCTACTAAAACATATATGTACATGAATATAAACATATACAGTATATTTATGTGTTTATATGTGTATATGCACCTACTAAAACATATATGTACATGAATATAAACATATACAGTATATTTATGTGTTTATATGTGTATATGCACCTACTAAAACATATATGTACATGAATATAAACATATACAGTATATTTATGTGTTTATATGTGTATATGCACCTACTAAAACATATATGTACATGAATATAAACATATACAGTATATGTATGTGTTTATATGTGTATATGCACCTACTAAAGCATATATGTACATGAATATAAACATATACAGTATATGTATGTGTTTATATGTGTATATGCACCTACTAAAACATATATGTACATGAATATAAACATATACAGTATATGTATGTGTTTATATGTGTATATGCACCTACTAAAACATATATGTACATGAATATAAACATATACAGTATATGTATGTGTTTATATGTGTATATGCACCTACTAAAACATATATGTACATGAATATAAACATATACAGTATATTTATGTGTTTATATGTGTATATGCACCTACTAAAACATATATGTACATGAATATAAACATATACAGTATATTTATGTGTTTATATGTGTATATGCACCTACTAAAACATATATGTACATGAATATAAACATATACAGTATATTTATGTGTTTATATGTGTATATGCACCTACTAAAACATATATGTACATGAATATAAACATATACAGTATATTTATGTGTTTACATGTGTATATGCACCTACTAAAACATATATGTACATGAATATAAACATATACAGTATATTTATGTGTTTACATGTGTATATGCACCTACTAAAACATATATGTACATGAATATAAACATATACAGTATATTTATGTGTTTACATGTGTATATGCACCTACTAAAACATATATGTACATGAATATAAACATATACAGTATATGTATGTGTTTATATGTGTATATGCACCTACTAAACACCCCACTCCAACCACTTTAACCCCTTATAATTGCTTCATGCAGTTTTGTTTTCAAAAAAATAAAGATGCTCATATTATTTATTTTAAGAAATGAACTGTCCACTTTATTTTGGGGGCAATTATTGGGGCACATTTTTTTAATTAACCAGAGGTCTGACCTCTGGTTATTTGCACTAAGCGCAAAGTACTCGCCAGAGCCAATTATAATGGCTAGTTATTTAATGTGCCCCTTAATGTAAATTTACCCGTTTGCGGGCGCATGTTAAATCCGCTCCACTTGTAATCTAGCCCAATATATTTACAAAAAGAAAATTGAAAGAAAACTCCAGGGATTTCACCTTGGCAATATCTGGTTGTGCTGACATTAGTATTCGTAAACCACCCAGTTACATTATAAAGGGACATGAAACTGCAAATTGTTATTTCATTAATAAGAGAGAAGGTAAAGCAATAGGGAACGTTCCATTTTATTTATATTATCAAATGTGCTTAGTTCTCTGGGTATCTTTTGTTACAAGCAGGTAGGTATGCTCAGGAGCACAGTTTTGCAAGGTTACTTTTAACAATGTTATACGTTTTCAAGAACACCAGCTGGCAGCGGTGTAATGCAATGTAGTGCTCCAGGCGTGCACTCTTCCTACCTAAGTATGCTCTTCAACAAAAAATACTGCGAGAACGAAGCAAATTTAATAATGGAAGTAAATTAGAAATCTTTTTTTTTTATTGTATGCTTTATCCAAATCATGGAAGAAAAAATATGGGTTTCATGTTCCTTTACGTGTGAATCAGTAGTACAGCTCAAAATCTGTCATGTTAGAATAATTAGAAGCTTGTGTAATATATTTCCTATTTATCTTGTGTGTGCAGTGTCCATTGAGTCCAGTGCTCAGATTTCCTTTGGCTGCTTTCCCAGATTTATCTTGATGCCTTGGAAGGATGAGATGATTCTTCTATTATGTTATTTAATACAATTTCAGTTCAAATCTAATATGTGTATATAAGAATCCCATGGGGTCATTGTAGTAATTCTGATCTAGGTTACTGCAAGTTCACTTGCTACTGTGTGTGAATCCAGATTCAAAAAATACTAAAACGGAAGAAATAACTTCATTTTCAGTACTGCACCGTGGTCATAATTATTTGTCAATTTGATTATACTAGTCCGGTGGTTTGTGGAAGATCGATTCTAAGGGTGTATCTAAAATATTGGGGGAAACTAATTTTCTTTGCTATTAATACTATATTAATTAATATGATTAATTATGTAAAAATAACAAGGAAAAGAAAAAAATATCAAAAATAATAATACAGTAATTAAAAAGTTATAAGGGCTCAAAGATATATGAGATAAGGTGTTAGAGAAAAAGCTGCAAAGGGCTTTAATATATATATATATACAGTATATATATATATATATACATATCCGTTTAGCAAAGATGTGCACTCTCACTTATATGCAACAACCAGGGTGCTAGTGAAATTAGATACAAAATCAGAAACAGACCTTGCACTCGCTGGATTTTTTAACAAACTTTTTTACAAAAATAGTGACGTTTCGGGGACAGTGTATCCCCTTCCTCAGACAGTGAATGCTTCAAACTTAATTGAATTTATACAAACAAATAAATAACCCCTCCCCCCAATTAGCAAAAAAAAACGCCAAAAGTGTTGCTATGGTGACCATATGTCACAAAGTGAACATCGTATATACATTGTAATATAAGCAATCAAAGCTATGACAGTGAAGATGATCAAATTAAAAGACCTGTAGTAAAATGAACATGGTAAACAACTTAACATTTCAAGTACTGGTATTCTTAACAAATCCCTAGTGTCCGTTATTGTCCGGGGAGCCATCCAATATTGGAAGCCTTATATGTTGTAGCCTAGGTGGTCAGGCATAAAATACACACTCAAAACCTACCAAAATTGGAAAACAAAGTTCTAATGTAGATCGCCGTGTCCCACGCCACCGCAACACGCCCGCACTAGGTAGAACAGACAAACCCGGAAGTGCATCGGCCGATCACGTGTCTGGCCATGCACCAATCACTCGGGTTGCGGTTGGGGTTGTCATGGCAATGGGTCACAACGATCCAAATAGCAACAAAGAAGCATATCGGACAAATCAGCTACTAGGCATAACATTGTAATAGTACACATCAATAGATACTTGTAATAAGTGCTGCTACAATGGCTATACCACTGCCGTAAATATAACCAGTAAATCATATATATAGAGCCATCTTGCCGTATTCTGATGGGGGTATAATAATATCATACATTCTCCCTAGAGCGCATCTATATCATAGTGGACGCTGCTACAGGGACTATATCACTAATGTGCATTCACTATCCAATATGCACAGTGTACCATGATGGAGAATATGTACAAATTTATACACGGTAATATCACCCATTAAAGAAGGTGAACTGGGATGGCATGACCAATGAGAGAGTACCAAACGCCCCAAAGAAAAGAACCAAAATAAACCCCACCAATACCTAAATACAAGGAAACCGAATAAAAATTGGGAAAAAGGGAAAAGAGTGTTAGTGAAAAAAAGAATGTTAGTGAAAAAAAGGGAAGGGGAGAAACAGACGAATAAAAATAAACTGTAAAGATAAATAAATATAAAAATAAAATTAAAATAAAATTAAAATAAAAATAAATATAAGAAAATAAAAGTAAATATAAATATAAAAAATAATAATAATAATAATAAAAAAAAAAAAAATATATAAAAATAAAAATAAAATAACATAGAAAAAAATAATAAATAATAAATAAATAAAAATAAAATGAGAATAGAGTGTGGACTCTCAAGTAGAAAAAATCTGGATAACATGGACTCCCATGGTAAATAGGCAGATCTCCCTAAGAGCTGGGTCTAATTTACAAGAAACAATGCCAGTCAAACATAGTATTAAGTCCATGTGGTTGCAGGGTATTCAAACGAAAAATCCATTTGGCCTCAACTTGCAGGAGAAGTGTATCCCTATCACCACCCCGCCTTAATGGGGGGACATGATCAATTAAGGTGAATCTCAGATCATGGAGTCCATGGCCTTTCTCCACAAAGTGCCGGGCCACAGGTTGGTCACTAGAGCCCTTCTTAAGGGCCGTTCTGATGGATGATCTGTGGTTAGCGAACCTGGTCCGGGCATCGTCAGTTGTTTTTCCCACATAGAACCGCCCACAGCTGCAGTTTAATAGATATACCACATGAGAGGTGGTGCACGTTAGCACATGCCTAATCTTGAACCTCTGATTGCGATGGGGATGTCCAAACGTTGGTCCTGGAATCATGGCATTACAGGTGGTACATCCCACACACCTATAGCATCCTGGTTTCTTTCTCTGTGTCAGCCATGTCTCAGGGTTATAGCAATGTGTGGGGTCCGTGAGCATCAACAGATCTTTTAAATTTTTGTCACGTTTATAACCCACTCTCGGAGGTTGCCACTTGTTAAATGGAAGAGAGGGGTCACCTTGTACGATGTGCCAGTGTTCTCTTAGTGTTATGCCTAAGGCTCTAGTCGAAGGACTGTATACCGTAGTAAAGGTCATCCGCTGATCGTCTTTAGGATCGGTTCGGGTAGACATAGTGGTATCGCTTTCCACTCCCATTCTACTTTGTTTAACAAGGTGCGGATTATATCCTCGTTGTACAAATCGTTGCTGCATCTCATCCAGTTGCTGGTGTCTTCTGGTCTCATCACTATTATTTCTTGCGGCCCGCTGTAGTTGGGCTTTCGGAATAGCCCTGAGAAGTGCAGTATTGCTATAACCCTGAGACATGGCTGACACAGAGAAAGAAACCAGGATGCTATAGGTGTGTGGGATGTACCACCTGTAATGCCATGATTCCAGGACCAACGTTTGGACATCCCCATCGCAATCAGAGGTTCAAGATTAGGCATGTGCTAACGTGCACCACCTCTCATGTGGTATATCTATTAAACTGCAGCTGTGGGCGGTTCTATGTGGGAAAAACAACTGACGATGCCCGGACCAGGTTCGCTAACCACAGATCATCCATCAGAACAGCCCTTAAGAAGGGCTCTAGTGACCAACCTGTGGCCCGGCACTTTGTGGAGAAAGGCCATGGACTCCATGATCTGAGACTCACCTTAATTGATCATGTCCCCCCATTAAGGCGGGGTGGTGATAGGGATACACTTCTCCTGCAAGTTGAGGCCAAATGGATTTTTCGTTTGAATACCCTGCAACCACATGGACTTAATACTATGTTTGACTGGCATTGTTTCTTGTAAATTAGACCCAGCTCTTAGGGAGATCTGCCTATTTACCATGGGAGTCCATGTTATCCAGATTTTTTCTACTTGAGAGTCCACACTCTATTCTCATTTTATTTTTATTTATTTATTATTTATTATTTTTTTCTATGTTATTTTATTTTTATTTTTATATATTTTTTTTATTTTTTATTATTATTATTATTTTTTATATTTATATTTACTTTTATTTTCTTATATTTATTTTTATTTTAATTTTATTTTAATTTTATTTTTATATTTATTTATCTTTACAGTTTATTTTTATTCGTCTGTTTCTCCCCTTCCCTTTTTTTCACTAACATTCTTTTTTTCACTAACACTCTTTTCCCTTTTTCCCAATTTTTATTCGGTTTCCTTGTATTTAGGTATTGGTGGGGTTTATTTTGGTTCTTTTCTTGGGGGCGTTTGGTACTCTCTCATTGGTCATGCCATCCCAGTTCACCTTCTTTAATGGGTGATATTACCGTGTATAAATTTGTACATTTTCTCCATCATGGTACACTGTGCATATTGGATAGTGAATGCACATTAGTGATATAGTCCCTGTAGCAGCGTCCACTATGATATAGATGCGCTCTAGGGAGAATGTATGATATTATTATACCCCCATCAGAATACGGCAAGATGGCTCTATATATATGATTTACTGGTTATATTTACGGCAGTGGTATAGCCATTGTAGCAGCACTTATTACAAGTATCTATTGATGTGTACTATTACAATGTTATGCCTAGTAGCTGATTTGTCCGATATGCTTCTTTGTTGCTATTTGGATCGTTGTGACCCATTGCCATGACAACCCCAACCGCAACCCGAGTGATTGGTGCATGGCCAGACACGTGATCGGCCGATGCACTTCCGGGTTTGTCTGTTCTACCTAGTGCGGGCGTGTTGCGGTGGCGTGGGACACGGCGATCTACATTAGAACTTTGTTTTCCCATCTTGGTAGGTTTTGAGTGTGTATTTTATGCCTGACCACCTAGGCTACAACATATAAGGCATCCAATATTGGCTGGCTCCCCAGACAATAACGGACACTAGGGATTTGTTAAGAATACCAGTACTTGAAATGTTAAGTTGTTTACCATGTTCATTTTACTACAGGTCTTTTAATTTGATCATCTTCACTGTCATAGCTTTGATTGCTTATATTACAATGTATATACGATGTTCACTTTGTGACATATGGTCACCATAGCAACACTTTTGGCGTTTTTTTTTTGCTAATTGGGGGGAGGGGTTATTTATTTGTTTGTATAAATTCACCTAAGTTTGAAGCATTCACTGTCTGAGGAAGGGGATACACTGTCCCCGAAACGTCACTATTTTTGTAAAAAAGTTTGTTAAAAAATCCAGCGAGTGCAAGGTCTGTTTCTGATTTTATATATATACATAAATGCACATTTATATATTCACTTTGCTTAGTTCTCAAGTCTAACCCTACTACGTGTCTATCCCTAATTAGGCACAACTGATAACATCTGCAAAACAATGCACTTTATGCTAATATAATGACCTTGATTAGCCTTGTCATCTGCAAAAGCATTGGCTCCTCCAAATGGTGGTGGGCGGAGTTTGGTTATTAAATACAATTGCTCCAAACAAGATGTTAATTTAGTTTAAAAATGTTTAGACTTCGCTGATAGGTTTTTCTGTAGCAAGACAATAGAAACATCTTGTGATTATAGAGTGCTCAGTGTCCCTTTAATTTTCACTTTATGTTTCTTTAAACAGTGTTGAGCATCAAAGAACTTAAAAATCCACCGTTAAAGGGACATGTAACACTTTTTTTTTCTTCCATGATTCAGATAGAGAATACAATTTTAAAAAGTTATCACTTTATTTCTATTATAAAATTTGTGTCATTCTCATGGTATTCTTTGTTGAAGAGCTATCTAGATAGGTAGCGTGCACATGCCTGAAACACTACATGACAGGAAATAGTGCTGTCATCTAGTGCTCTTGCTAATGTAGAACATTGTTGCAAACTGCTGCTATATCGTACTGCAGACACGTGCACACTCCTGAGCTTATCTTAACAAGAAAACAAAGTAAATTTGATAATAGAAGTAAATTGGAACGTTTTATGCTTGAATCACGAAAGACACATTTTGGGTTTTATGTCGCTTTAATATCTAGTAAATATTTAACCTCCATCCTGAAGCATCACACCTTAATAATGAACAATAATTTAACAACATGTTTTTTTTTCCTGCAGGGATAAATTTAGGGACTATTTCTCAGATTTCAGCTCAGCCTTTGCTAAAATCGATAAAGATAAAGACGGCTTCATTACAGTTGAAGATTTTTGGAGCACTCTACGGGATCTTAATTTCTATTTGGATGAAGATCAGTTCCACAATCTCTTATACAGGTTTTAATTCTAATTTCCTTTATCAACCTCTTTGTGAAAATAAAGTGTGCTTTTGTGAATCCCATTCGCCCTAGAGATACTTTGCCTTTACATAATATTAAAAATCACTAAAATGTACGGAACGCCATCCAATTATGAGATAAAAATGTGAGTTATGTTGGAGTGTTAAAGTGATTACCATTCAATAAAAAAAGATCTCATGACTTTTACTGACAGCCTATTTTGCTGAAACCTCTGAATAAGTACTGATTATTCTATTTTTAGCAGATGTTTATTTGGCTGAGCAGGAGAATGCCGGGCGAATTAGTGCACTCAGTCTCTTTGAAAACCATTTACATGTTTGTTTCTTTGATTAGAGAACTTCTTTTGTCCATGACCTCTTCCCTAGTGCCTACATTATTGGTTAAACATAAAAGGGGAAAGCTATAGTTAAAAAGAGTGTATAGGCAGCTGCATGATGGCAGTGCCAAAGCTTTATATGTACACAGCAGATGTTTGGAGGGGGTATAGTTAGACCTAAACCACACTTCACCAAATATTTTTTTTCTCTAGACCGTTATTTCATTCCCTGCAACTCTAGACCAGTAAGATGCTTTCAGATCTTTGTTGTTTGAAATGATTTCAATAAATGTTTATAAGCAGGTGCTATTATAAATCTTTGTTTCGTAATTGTACAGGGCTGTAGCATATATTTTGTAGTGATAATAGCTTTAGGGCCAGATTACAAGTGGAGCGCTAAATTATGCCCGTTTGCTGGCACGCAATAATTAACCAGCTATTACAAGTTGCTGGTTATTGCTACAGTGAGCTCTCAGTAGCAATTAGTGCTCAGAAAATAGACCAGAGATTTAGGGGCATATTTTTCAAGCGTATGCTGTCTGCATTTATCGATGTGCGGCGGACATGATCCGCAATATCAGATCACGTCCGCTCGCACATTAATTAATAGGCCCCAATATCTCTTTTTCTAAAAGTGCCCCAAATGCCCTCAAAATTGAGGGCATTTTAGTTTTTTATAAAAAAAAAATATGTAGCATTTTTCTTATAAAAAGCAACTGCGCTTGGCAGTATTTTGAGGCTAAAGTTGGCGGCAGTGGTGTGTTAGAAAAAAACGGCACTGAAAAGTTCCTTTACATTGCGGTCTATGGAAACTGTGTGTTCCCAGTAAATATATATGTATATGACTATATACATATATATTTATGTGTTCATATCCGTATCTACACATATTAACACATAAATATAAATGTATATCAGCATATACATGTATATTTACAAATGCTGCAATCGCTGCGCTACTTACCCCCTTCGCTGCGCTTAAGTTCTGATGTCGTCTCTGTTGACATCAGAACTAGGCTCCCATTGGAGCCTATTGAAGCGCACTCTCGTGAGCACACTGTATCCCAGCAATGTGTTTGCATTGCACTCAACTTGTAATACCAGCGCACATTCGCGAAAGCGATATTTAGCGATCCACTTGTAGTCTTATTATTATTATTATTATTATCGGTTATTTGTAGAGCGCCAACAGATTCCGCAGCGCTAATGGCCCTTAATGTGTACATACATATGTTGTATCATGTAGGAAATCTTAAAACCGTTGTAATGGAATATATAGATTAATCAGCTTAAATTTGTGAAAGATAGATAGTTAGATAGATAGATAGATAGATAGATAGATAGATCCATATACATTGCATATGAGTTATTTCAGTTTATCATGTAACTCAGCTGTCATATTTTATATTTTGCTCCCATAATGGTTTGTGAAAATCTTTACAAACCCCCTTAAAAGGTTTTTAAAATACATTGGAATATATTAAAAAAGGATCCAAAACATAATTAAACTGCCATACATTTTGCACATGAAAATTCTGATTTACTGCCAGCGTCCTATTACCTGTGCTTGCTATTGAACTGTTTAACCAGGAGATGTAAAACAATAATGTTTCATTTGCTGTAATAGAAGGATTGGATAATGAGATATGTTGAGTTTGACCTGTTTAATGTTTTGCTATGTTTTTTATTTAAGGTTGAGAATTAAAGTTCACAATAGCAAACTCTCTTATTTTGATTTTCTGAGAATCATTGATGATGGGAGAGAGTCTAAATATGGCCAACGACTGGCCCAGACTGCGCCGACTGAAAACTGCCAAACACTGAGTCCACAGAAAGCCTTAGTGCGACTGCAGGAGAAAGTAAGGTCGTCATACAATGAGCTGTGGAAGGTAAATCTGAAGTCCAGATCTTTTTATTTAAAGGGACACTCTGATATCCAGATCTCTTTATTTAAAGGGACACTCAAGTCAAAATAAACTTTTATGATTCAGAAAGAGCAGCAGTTTTAAGACACTTTCCAATTTAATTCAATTATTAAATTTTGCACAGTCTTTTTATATTCACACTTTCTGTGGAACAAG
Source organism: Bombina bombina (assembly GCF_027579735.1). Taxonomy (NCBI): domain Eukaryota; kingdom Metazoa; phylum Chordata; class Amphibia; order Anura; family Bombinatoridae; genus Bombina; species Bombina bombina. The sequence goes on from NC_069504.1 coordinate 1,111,282,647, forward strand.
ATCCTACTGAGCATGTGCACAGGCTCACAGGTTATACGTATACTAGTCTGTGATTGGCCAATGTCTGTCACATGATACACGGGGGCCAGAAAATAGGAGGAAAAATAAATTTGTCAGAAAAAAAATCTACTGCTTATTTGAAATTCAGAGTAGGTGTCTTTTTATTATGCACGTGTTAATTATGCAATTCTACTGCATTAAGCGGTCCTTTGATCACAATTTAAATGCATTAACAGAATAGTCAAAACTGAACTGTGCATGAAGGCTTTTCAGTTTTAAATAGAAGTGTTTTACATTATACATCCATTAGTAAAACTGCTTCTTGTAGACGTTATTACGGTTTCAGCGATATGTGCGTATTTGCTATGTGTGGCTAGAACATCAGCTTTCCAACACTGTGCCTGGTCAGAGAGCTAGGGGTGGTCTATATTGTGCCAGTGAAGATTTCATTTGTGTCATATAAGTTGCTGCTGAAGTTGCGGGGTTGGAATATTGATGCAGGGGTCACTCACAGCATATGTGCGTATGCCGCTGAGAAACAGTGATAACTTTCAGTAGAAGCAGTTTTGCTAATGGTAGTATATTGCAAAAAATCTTCTATTTTTTAAAATGTAAATGTTCCCATGCACATTTCCGTTTCGACTATTGCTATCCCATTAAATAATCGTCACCCTGAGGTTTTTCTTGCTATCAATCCAGGACATGATTTAAAAGAACATAGTACTTAAATATTTCCTACCATGCATATGAAAGAACAGAAGTGAAATGAACGTATCATATTGTAAAGCTTTCATTGGGTAGGAGTCTGCTTACTGTATTGCCGACAATGTAATAGCTTAAAAAATATTTGGAAAACTATTCGGTTTACTATTCAGTATTGCCTTTAACTGCCATAAGTGAGGCTTGTAGCATTATGTGTCCTGAGCTGTCTAGACATTTAAAGGGACACTCAAGTCAAAATTAAACTTTCATTATTCACATAGAGCAGCAATTTTAAACAAAATTCCAATTTACTTCCGTTAACAAAATATGCAGTCTTTTTATATATTAAACTTTTTGAGTCACCAGCTCCTACTAAGCATGTGCAAGAATTCACAAAATAAATATGTATGCATTTATGATTGGCTGATGACTGTCACATGGTACGTGTATGCATTTGTGATTGGCTGATGGCTGTCTCATGGTACAGAGGGAATGGAAATAGACATAACTTTTAAAATTGTCAGAAAAGAATCTACTACTCATTTGAAGTTCAGACTAAGTGCTATTGCATTGTATTGTTATATTGCATTTGTTGATTATGCAAATATACTGTGTTGACTGCTCCTTTAATAAGTCCTTGTGCAGTTTTACATTTCATAATGACATCACACAAATGAGTAGACTGCTAGTTCACCATAGAAAAGTAATACAGGTGTTAACAAGCTGGTCTCTTTGCAAATGATCTTCACTGCACATGTTTCACTTTAAACCTAGCACAATAATGAGCTACAACGTTCTGCAGTCTGAACTCTTACACACAACAATGAGCTACAACGTTCTGCAGTCTGAACTCTTACACACAACAATGAGCTACAACGTTCTGCAGTCTGAACTCTTACACACAACAATGAGCTACAATGTTCTGCAGTCTGAACTCTTACACACAACAATGAGCTACAACGTTCTGCAGTCTGAACTCTTACACACAACAATGAGCTACAACGTTCTGCAGTCTGAACTCTTACACACAACAATGAGCTACAACGTTCTGCAGTCTGAACTCTTACACACAACAATGAGCTACAACGTTCTGCAGTCTGAACTCTTACACACAACAATGAGCTACAACGTTCTGCAGTCTGAACTCTTACACACAACAATGAGCTACAACGTTCTGCAGTCTGAACTCTTACACACAACAATGAGCTACAACGTTCTGCAGTCTGAACTCTTACACACAACAATGAGCTACAACGTTCTGCAGTCTGAACTCTTACACACAACAATGAGCTACAACGTTCTGCAGTCTGAACTCTTACACACAACAATGAGCTACAATGTTCTGCAGTCTGAACTCTTACACACAACAATGAGCTACAACGTTCTGCAGTCTGAACTCTTACACACAACAATGAGCTACAATGTTCTGCAGTCTGAACTCTTACACACAACAATGAGCTACAACGTTCTGCAGTCTGAACTCTTACACACAACAATGAGCTACAATGTTCTGCAGTCTGAACTCTTACACACAACAATGAGCTACAACGTTCTGCAGTCTGAACTCTTACACACAACAATGAGCTACAACGTTCTGCAGTCTGAACTCTTACACACAACAATGAGCTACAACGTTCTGCAGTCTGAACTCTTACACACAACAATGAGCTACAATGTTCTGCAGTCTGAACTCTTACACACAACAATGAGCTACAACGTTCTGCAGTCTGAACTCTTACACACAACAATGAGCTACAACGTTCTGCAGTCTGAACTCTTACACACAACAATGAGCTACAACGTTCTGCAGTCTGAACTCTTACACACAACAATGAGCTACAACGTTCTGCAGTCTGAACTCTTACACACAACAATGAGCTACAACGTTCTGCAGTCTGAACTCTTACACACAACAATGAGCTACAACGTTCTGCAGTCTGAACTCTTACACACAACAATGAGCTACAACGTTCTGCACACACACCTATGCCAATTTAAAAACAATAATCACTATCTACCGTGCATGTGCTGAGGATATCTGTTTAGTTCAGTAGCAGACTGATTGTTTTATATAAGCAAGCTCAATTTGCAAAGTATCTTCAATAGAGATTTGCCATTCACAAAATTAGTTTTAACTCAAATTTAGCTCTCACAAATCTACATTAACTTTTGTAATATAAAATATTTTAATGTGCAAATGTCATAGGTTTTTATCTGGTGCAAATAAATCCATTTGAGTGTCATATAGGCTAGTGAGTCAGTCTGTCTGTCTGTCTGTCAGGCAAGTACCCACATCTCAAATCTAAATTTAACTAGTGCATAATGCAGATCAAATTTTAACACTGAAAGCTAATTTGAAATTTAAAGGGACACTAAACCCAATTTTTTTATTTCATGATTCAGATAGATCAGCAATTTTAAGCAACTTTCTAATTTACTCCTATTATCAATTTTTCTTTTCTTCTCTTGCTATCTTTATTTAAAAAGCAGGAATGTGATGCATAAGAGCCGGCCCATTTTTGGTTGAGAACCTGGGTTATGCTTGCTTATTGGTGGGTAAATGTCAGCCTCCAATAAGCAAGCGTTATGTATGGGGCTGAACCTAAAATGGGCTGGCTGCTAAGATTTACATTCCTGCTTTTAAAATAAAGATAGCAAGAGAATGAAGAAAAATTGATAATAGGAGTACATTAGAAAGTTGCTTACAATTTCATGCTCTATCTGGATCATGAAAGACAAAATTTTGGTTCAGTGTCCCTTTAACTATAGATACACTTACATATTACAAAAAATAATTGTCCGTAAAATGTTTTTATTATTTTTCTATCTTGTCTGAATTTTTTTTTATATATATATTATTGATTTACTACTCACTAACTTTTTGTATGTAGATAGATACTTAGATAGACTGATATTTATAGATAGATAGCTAGATTGATTGATTGATAAATAGATAGATAGCTTAATTGATTGATAGATACTGTAGATAGATTGATAGACAGACAGGCATATAGATAGATAGATAGATAGATAGATAGATAGATAGATGGATGGATGGATGGATGGATGGATGGATGGATAGATAGATAGATAGATACCTTGATTGATTGATAGATAGATAGATAGATGATAGATAGATAGATAGATAGATAGATAGATAGATTGATTGTTCATCTATTTGTCTGTCTTTTTTTGTTTTCCAGTCTATCTGTCTGTCTGTCAGTCTATCAGTAACTCTACTCTTTCATTATATAAATGACAATTATTTCTGTAGATGTGAGATGTAAGTGTTTCATACATACTGTTCCTTTCATCATCCAAATAACAACTCACTTGCTCTCCCCAAGAGCAATCTAATAATGATCACTTTGTATGTTATTTCCATAGCACTGCAGATCTTTGCATAAGCTATAAGAACCGTAAGGTAACAATCTTGCTGCTTATTATTTTACGTTTTACGAAAGTGACTGGGGATATAATACATGCTTGTGCCTTTCTGCAGGCTTTTTCTACATATGATAAGGATGACACCGGCACAATAAAAACCTTTGAATTGCACCAGGTTCTTGACAGTTTCTGTTTTAAGCTAACGGACAAGCAATTCAAGTATATGCTCAGCAAACTGGCTGTGAATGATGATCAGACAATAGACTGGAAAATCTTCTTATACAATTTCTCTGCATTCACCGCTGAGGTATGAAGATCTGCCATGTATAAATAAATACAAGAGATCTTGTGTTTTAACGTCAGAGGTTTCACTGTAAACCCAATAATTTTATACACAAACGTCTTTTATGGATTTGTCCGGTGATTGCCAAGAAAATTGGAGAGGGGAAGGGTGGGGTATAGGGAAAAGAGTAGAAATCTTATGTTTCTTTATCTTCTTTGTTAATAATAGTCAGAAATATTCCGTTATTAAACTGCATTTTACTAACAATGTCTAGAATGAGAATAGACACAGCGCACATGCGTTTATTTGGATATATGTCCTCACAAATGCTAAACTTGCAGAGCCGTGAAGCGAAGGACTTTATTAAGAGTGAACAAAAGTCATTTTAGGGACTGCTCAAGTGATGAGTGATCTTTAGTGTGGCACTGTCACATGATTTTAGCCTCTGTATTAAGGGGTGAGTTAAAGGAGTATAACAATCACATTTAAGCTTCCATGGTTCAGATAAAGCATGTTATTGTAAGACACTTTTAAATTCACTTTTTTTATCATGTTTGCTTTGCGGTATCCAATGTTAAAAAATAACGTACATATCCTCAGCGGCAGCAATGCACTACAGTGAGCTTGATGCTGATTGGTGGCTACACACATATGCCTCTTGTTATTGGTTCACCACATGTGCTTATCTAACTTCCAGTAATGCTTTGCTGCAATAGTGCAATAATGAAATGCTATAATATTAAAGCATTATTTTTAGATTTTATGTCCCTTTGAGTGGGTTGTTGTGCATTGGGCGTGCTATTTAAGGGGGGTCTTTCATACAGTGGTGGTCAGTGGGTGTTAGAGGAGTAGTGAGCGGTTGTGCATTGGGCGTGCTATTTAAGGGGGGTCTTTCATTCAGTGGTGGTCATTGGGTGTTAGAGGAGTAGTGAGCGGTTGTTGCGCATTGGGCGTGCTATTTAAGGGGGGTCTTTCATTCAGTGGTGGTCATTGGGTGTTAGAGGAGTAGTGAGTGGTTGTTGTGCATTGGGCGTGCTATTTCAGGGGGGTCTTTCATACAGTGGTGGTCAGTTGGTGTTAGAGGAGTAGTGAGTGGTTGTTGTGCATTGGGCGTGCTATTTAAGGGGGGTCTTTCATACAGTGGTGGTCAGTTGGTGTTAGAGGAGTAGTGAGTGGTTGTTGTGCATTGGGCGTGCTATTTAAGGGGGGTCTTTCATACAGTGGTGGTCAGTGGGTGTTAGAGGAGTAGTGAGCGGCTGTTGTGCATTGGGCGTGCTATTTAAGGGGGGTCTTTCATACAGTGGTGGTCAGTGGGTGTTAGAGGAGTAGTGAGCGGCTGTTGTGCATTGGGCGTGCTATTTAAGGGGGGTCTTTCATACAGTGGTGGTCAGTTGGTGTTAGAGGAGTAGTGAGTGGTTGTTGTGCATTGGGCGTGCTATTTAAGGGGGTTCTTTCATACAGTGGTGGTCAGTGGGTGTTAGAGGAGTAGTGAGTGGTTGTTGTGCATTGGGCGTGCTATTTAAGGGGGGTCTTTGATACAGTGGTGGTCATTGGGTGTTAGAGGAGTAGTGAGCGGTTGTTGTTCATTGGGCGTGCTATTTAAGGGGGGTCTTTGATACAGTGGTGGTCAGTGGGTGTTAGAGGAGTAGTGAGCGGTTGTTGTGCATTGGGCGTGTTATTTAAGGGGATCTTTCATACAGTGGTGGTCATTGGGTGTTAGAGGAGCAGTGAGCGGTTGTTGTGCATTGGGCATGCTATTTAAGGGGGGTCTTTCATACAGTGGTGGTCAGTGGGTGTTAGAGGAGTAGTGAGCGGTTGTTGTGCATTGGGCGTGCTATTTAAGGGGGTTCTTTCATACAGTGGTGGTCAGTGGGTGTTAGAGGAGTAGTGAGCGGTTGTTGTGCATTGGGCGTGCTATTTAAGGGGGTCTTTCATACAGTGGTGGTCATTGGGTGTTAGAGGAGTAGTAAGCGGTTGTTTTGCATTGGGCATGCTATTTAAGGGGGTCTTTCATACAGTGGTGGTCAGTGGGTGTTAGAGGAGTAGTGAGCGGTTGTTGTGCATTGGGCATGCTATTTAAGGGGGGTCTTCCATACAGTGGTGGTCAGTGGGTGTTAGAGGAGTAGTGAGCGGTTGTTGTGCATTGGGCCTGCTATTTAAGGGGGGTCTTTCATACAGTGGTGGTCAGTGGGTGTTAGAGGAGTAGTGAGCGGTTGTGCATTTGGCGTGCTATTTAAGGGGGGTCTTTCATACAGTGGTGGTCATTGGGTGTTAGAGGAGTAGTGAGCGGTTGTTGTTCATTGGGCGTGCTATTTAAGGGGGGTCTTTCATACAGTGGTGGTCAGTGGGTGTTAGAGGAGTAGTGAGCGGTTGTTGTGCATTGGGCGTGTTATTTAAGGGGGGTCTTTCATACAGTGGTGGTCATTGGGTGTTAGAGGAGCAGTGAGCGGCTGTTGTGCATTGGGCGTGCTATTTAAGGGGGGTCTTTCATTCAGTGGTGGTCATTGGGTGTTAGAGGAGTAGTGAGCGGTTGTTGTGCATTGGGCGTGCTATTTAAGGGGGGTCTTTCATACAGTGGTGGTCAGTGGGTGTTAGAGGAGTAGTGAGCGGTTGTTGTGCATTGGGCGTGCTATTTAAGGGGGGTCTTTCATACAGTGGTGGTCAGTGGGTGTTAGAGGAGTAGTGAGTGGTTGTTGTGCATTGGGCGTGCTATTTAAGGGGGGTCTTTCATACAGTGGTGGTCAGTGGGTGTTAGAGGAGTAGTGAGTGGTTGTTGTGCATTGGGCGTGCTATTTAAGGGGGGTCTTTGATACAGTGGTGGTCATTGGGTGTTAGAGGAGTAGTGAGCGGTTGTTGTTCATTGGGCGTGCTATTTAAGGGGGGTCTTTGATACAGTGGTGGTCAGTGGGTGTTAGAGGAGTAGTGAGCGGTTGTTGTGCATTGGGCGTGTTATTTAAGGGGGTCTTTCATACAGTGGTGGTCATTGGGTGTTAGAGGAGCAGTGAGCGGTTGTTGTGCATTGGGCATGCTATTTAAGGGGGGTCTTTCATACAGTGGTGGTCAGTGGGTGTTAGAGGAGTAGTGAGCGGTTGTTGTGCATTGGGCGTGCTATTTAAGGGGGTTCTTTCATACAGTGGTGGTCAGTGGGTGTTAGAGGAGTAGTGAGCGGTTGTTGTGCATTGGGCGTGCTATTTAAGGGGGTCTTTCATACAGTGGTGGTCATTGGGTGTTAGAGGAGTAGTAAGCGGTTGTTTTGCATTGGGCATGCTATTTAAGGGGGTCTTTCATACAGTGGTGGTCAGTGGGTGTTAGAGGAGTAGTGAGCGGTTGTTGTGCATTGGGCATGCTATTTAAGGGGGGTCTTCCATACAGTGGTGGTCAGTGGGTGTTAGAGGAGTAGTGAGCGGTTGTTGTGCATTGGGCCTGCTATTTAAGGGGGGTCTTTCATACAGTGGTGGTCAGTGGGTGTTAGAGGAGTAGTGAGCGGTTGTGCATTTGGCGTGCTATTTAAGGGGGGTCTTTCATACAGTGGTGGTCATTGGGTGTTAGAGGAGTAGTGAGCGGTTGTTGTTCATTGGGCGTGCTATTTAAGGGGGGTCTTTCATACAGTGGTGGTCAGTGGGTGTTAGAGGAGTAGTGAGCGGTTGTTGTGCATTGGGCGTGTTATTTAAGGGGGGTCTTTCATACAGTGGTGGTCATTGGGTGTTAGAGGAGCAGTGAGCGGCTGTTGTGCATTGGGCGTGCTATTTAAGGGGGGTCTTTCATTCAGTGGTGGTCATTGGGTGTTAGAGGAGTAGTGAGCGGTTGTTGTGCATTGGGCGTGCTATTTAAGGGGGGTCTTTCATACAGTGGTGGTCAGTGGGTGTTAGAGGAGTAGTGAGCGGTTGTTGTGCATTGGGCGTGCTATTTAAGGGGGGTCTTTCATACAGTGGTGGTCAGTGGGTGTTAGAGGAGTAGTGAGTGGTTGTTGTGCATTGGGCGTGCTATTTAAGGGGGGTCTTTCATACAGTGGTGGTCAGTGGGTGTTAGAGGAGTAGTGATCGGTTGTTGTGCATTGGGCGTGCTATTTAAGGGGGTCTTTCATACAGTGGTGGTCAGTGGGTGTTAGAGGAGTAGTGATCGGTTGTTGTGCATTGGGCGTGCTATTTAAGGGGGGTCTTTCATACAGTGGTGGTCAGTTGGTGTTAGAGGAGTAGTGAGTGGTTGTTGTGCATTGGGCGTGCTATTTAAGGGGGTTCTTTCATACAGTGGTGGTCAGTGGGTGTTAGAGGAGTAGTGAGCGGTTGTTGTGCATTGGGCGTGCTATTTAAGGGGGGTCTTTGATACAGTGGTGGTCATTGGGTGTTAGAGGAGTAGTGAGCGGTTGTTGTTCATTGGGCGTGCTATTTAAGGGGGGTCTTTCATACAGTGGTGGTCATTGGGTGTTAGAGGAGTAGTGAGCGGTTGTTGTTCATTGGGCGTGCTATTTAAGGGGGGTCTTTGATACAGTGGTGGTCAGTGGGTGTTAGAGGAGTAGTGAGCGGTTGTTGTGCATTGGGCGTGTTATTTAAGGGGGTCTTTCATACAGTGGTGGTCATTGGGTGTTAGAGGAGCAGTGAGCGGTTGTTGTGCATTGGGCGTGCTATTTAAGGGGGGTCTTTCATACAGTGGTGGTCAGTGGGTGTTAGAGGAGTAGTGAGCGGTTGTTGTGCATTGGGCGTGCTATTTAAGGGGGTTCTTTCATACAGTGGTGGTCAGTGGGTGTTAGAGGAGTAGTGAGCGGTTGTTGTGCATTGGGCGTGCTATTTAAGGGGGTCTTTCATACAGTGGTGGTCATTGGGTGTTAGAGGAGTAGTAAGCGGTTGTTTTGCATTGGGCATGCTATTTAAGGGGGTCTTTCATACAGTGGTGGTCAGTGGGTGTTAGAGGAGTAGTGAGCGGTTGTTGTGCATTGGGCATGCTATTTAAGGGGGTCTTCCATACAGTGGTGGTCAGTGGGTGTTAGAGGAGTAGTGAGCGGTTGTTGTGCATTGGGCCTGCTATTTAAGGGGGGTCTTTCATACAGTGGTGGTCAGTGGGTGTTAGAGGAGTAGTGAGCGGTTGTGCATTTGGCGTGCTATTTAAGGGGGGTCTTTCATACAGTGGTGGTCATTGGGTGTTAGAGGAGTAGTGAGCGGTTGTTGTTCATTGGGCGTGCTATTTAAGGGGGGGTCTTTCATACAGTGGTGGTCAGTGGGTGTTAGAGGAGTAGTGAGCGGTTGTTGTGCATTGGGCGTGTTATTTAAGGGGGGTCTTTCATACAGTGGTGGTCATTGGGTGTTAGAGGAGCAGTGAGCGGTTTTTGTGCATTGGGCATGCTATTTAAGGGGGGTCTTTCATACAGTGGTGGTCAGTGGGTGTTAGAGGAGTAGTGATCGGTTGTTGTGCATTGGGCGTGCTATTTAAGGGGGGTCTTTCATACAGTGGTGGTCAGTGGGTGTTAGAGGAGTAGTGAGCGGTTGTTGTGCATTGGGCGTGCTATTTAAGGGGGTCTTTCATACAGTGGTGGTCATTGGGTGTTAGAGAAGTAGTAAGCGGTTGTTTTGCATTGGGCATGCTATTAAGGGGGTCTTTCATACAGTGGTGGTCAGTGGGTGTTAGAGTGGTAGTGAGTGGTTGTTGTGCATTGGGCATGCTATTTAAGGGGGGTCTTTCATACAGTGGTGGTCAATGGGTGTTAGAGGAGTAGTGAGTGGCTGTTGTGCATTGGGCGTGCTATTTAAGGGGGGTCTTGCATACAGTGGTGGTCAGTGGGTGTTAGAAGAGTAGTGAGCGGTTGTTGTGCATTGGGCATGCTATTTAAGGGGGGTCTTACATAAAGTGGTGGTCAGTGGGTGTTAGAAGAGTAATGAGTGGCTGTTGTGCATTGGGCGTGCTATTTAAGGGGGGTGTTGCATACAGTGGTGGTCAGTGGGCGTTAGAGCAGTAGTGAGGGTTGTTGTGCATTGGGCATGCTATTTAAGGGGGGTCTTGCATACAGTGGTGGTCAGTGGGTGTTAGAGGAGTAGTGAGCGGTTGTTGTGCATTGGGCGTGCTATTTAAGGGGGGTCTTTCATACAGTGGTGGTCAGTAGGTGTTAGAGGAGTAGTGAGAGGCTGTTGTGCATTGGACGTGCTATTTAAGGGGGGTCTTGCATACAGTGGTGGTCAGTGGGTGTTAGAAGAGTAGTGAGCGGCTGTTGTGCATTGGGCATGCTATTTAAGGGGGGTCTTGCATACAGTGGTGGTCAGTGGGTGTTAGAGGAGTAGTGAGCGGTTGTTGTGCATTGGGCGTGCTATTTAAGGGGGGTCTTGCATACAGTGGTGGTCAGTGGGCGTTAGAGCAGTAGTGAGCGGTTGTTGTGCATTGGACGTGCTATTTAAGGGGGGTCTTGCATACAGTGGTGGTCAGTGGGCGTTTGAGCAGTAGTGAGCGGTTGTTGTGCATTGGACGTGCTATTTAAGGGGGGTCTTGCATACAGTGGTGGTCAGTTGGTGTTAGAGGAGTAGTGAGCGGTTGTTGTGCATTGGGCGTGCTATTTAAGGGGGGTCTTGCATACAGTGGTGGTCAGTGGGCGTTAGAGCAGTAGTGAGCGGTTGTTGTGCATTGGGCGTGCTATTTAAGGGGGGTCTTGCATACAGTGGTGGTCAGTGGGCGTTAGAGCAGTAGTGAGCGGTTGTTGTGCATTGGGCGTGCTATTTAAGGGGGGTCTTGCATACAGTGGTGGTCAGTGGGCGTTAGAGCAGTAGTGAGCGGTTGTTGTGCATTGGACGTGCTATTTAAGGGGGGTCTTGCATACAGTGGTGGTCAGTTGGTGTTAGAGGAGTAGTGAGTGGTTGTTGTGCATTGGACGTGCTATTTAAGGGTTGTCTTTCATACAGTGGTGGTCAGTGGGTGTTAGAGGAGTAGTGAGTGGTTGTTGTGCATTGGGCGTGCTATTTAAGGGGGGTCTTTCATACAGTGGTGGCCAGTGGGTGTTAGAGGAGTAGTGAGTGGTTGTTGTGCATTGGGCGTGCTATTTAAGGGGGTCTTGCATACAGTGGGAGGCAGCAGGAGTGTGTGTTCAGATGGGTTATATGCTTTGGTGCACAGGGTGGTAGTTTAAACAGGAGCGGGGAGCAACTTGCTAGCTTCACTGGGTAATGATTGAGATTTGGACCATTAGGTTAATTTACAAAATATTTCCAAGCACATTATATACAGAATATCTTGGGGATTGTTTGAAGTGGAACTGGCACAGCCTTTTATGACTTTGCAACCATTTGTTTTTTTAAGTAAATTTTTAGGTTATTTGGACTATGTTTTCAGAACAATATTTGCAAAGCTAGAAGATAAACTGTTATACAATGACAATATCTTGAGCTAACAGAGCCCCACATAGCTCATTTATAATTTGGCAGAACTATTCCATAGCTACAGTTGTAGGGGCTGGGGATAACTTACTATTGGTTGCTGGATGTTGGGTAGGACAGGGGCATTTACAAAACGTATCATTTTAATCTTATTACAAAAAAGCTTTAGAGTGTTGGGTGCTGCTGGTGGGGAACAGCATCTTGTATTATCAATCCCTTTTTCTTTTAAAGGGACGTTAAAGTCAAAATGAAACTCCTTACTCAGCATGCATAAAAAGAAACAACTTTCCAATTTACTTTAAATATCAAATTTACATTTTTGTCTTAGTATCTTTGCTGAAACTTCCCATGAGAGCATACTAAGATATGGTGTGCATGTGTCTTGACTCAAGACACATGCACACCGACTCTTGAGTATTGAATTGTGTGTAGGAATGCTATGTATATAGTGCTTGTCATCTCTGGTTTTGAATTATATGTCCCTGCTTTCCTCTGATGGCTTAATAATGTGGGGTTTTTTCTTAGCCGTCTGCCACATGGATTGAGAGAGTCCAGCACGCCACCCGACCCAAGCCCATGCAAGAGCTGTCAATGAATGACATAGTGACGCGCATTCATGAAGTCATCACTGCTCGCTTCTACACCATTATGCAGGACTTTCTGAATATTGACTATGCAAATATTAATGTGATTTCAAAGGAAGATTTCCGAGATCTTTTCAGCAAGAATTTCATGCTCCTCACAGATGACCAAGTAAGATGTCATACAATATATATCAGGGACGTGATCACATATATGGCGCAGGTTTCGGCACAAGCGTGGGAACCCACGCCGCCCGTAAATTCACCTCGCACATCGGGGTATTACATATACTGCGCCGTTAGATGCTAAACTGGCGTAAGTAGGACAAACTGTCGATCTTCTGAAATGTGCGCAAATACACATTTTAGTCATCGCAAGTGACTTACGCCAGTATTTTATCCACGGAAAGTGTCAATAAAGAGTAGTTTTATGCAAATTAGGCTAACACTCGTAAAAATTAACCGCAATTTCATATAAAAATGCGACACGTAATTATGCTATTCAAAATTCATATATAAACCCATATATAAAGAGATGAAGGTAATACAATTATGATTTCCCATTGTTCTCTCCTCCAAGTATTGTTGATTGCTTTGAGAAGAAATTTAAAGTAAATAAGCAATTATATGTCCACAATGTGATAAAGTACCTACAAGCTCAATCCATTTGATTATGTTGTGGCTCCAAACTATTTCAAATACACAAATAAACCTTAAAAAAACAATATCATAGTATACTATCCCTTTAACCTTGAAATGCTGCTTAAATGTATGTGTTTGTTAAGGCTTCCAGGGAGTTGCGTTGCTTTTTTAGTCAGTGCAAGGGTTGCTGCGCCTGCAATATGTGGCGAGATCAGAATGGAGTAGATTTTCTGAATTCTGCGCACGTAAGTCCTTACGCTGTATATTGGATACCAAATTGCGCTGCTGTTCTATGTTAGTCTATGGGTAAAAAAGATACGGCCGAAGGGTGAAATATACGCGCGTAACTTGTATGGCGTAATACCAAAATCGCGTAAAATCTGGCGTCGCCAGCTTTTGCGGGTGACGCTGCATATGTAATGGAGGCCCAGTTCTATTAACTTAAACTTTCAATATAAATACTAGTGCAGTTACCATGACTTAAAAAAATGAGTCAGTAGTTAGGCATATATTTTTGTTAATTTTTTTTGTTTATTCTCTCCTAAAATGCATTATTCCCTACAGTTTGAAAACCTTTGGAACACCTTGCCTCTAAATCCCTACGGAAACCTCAATTACCATGAATTTTTAAAGAAGTTCAGAGGAGAAATCCCATTAACTCCAACACAAAATGGAGTAGCTAGTAACGCAGAAAAAATAGGCAAACCAAGTTCAGCTGTTATACCTTGCCAGAGTTCATCAGGTTCACCATCTCGGATCAGACGCCCAAAAACTGCACCTTGTGTCTTAAATAAATGTAATGTAAGTGTTGTTAACTAAAGCTGTACTTTGTTGAATAAATGTTAGGTAACGATTATTTGACGTCCCCAAGATGGTAGAGACTGTATAACTGAAATGATTTCTTTGGCTGTGTAGCTTGCATTTTAACACTCTCTGGCAGCCAATGGGTTAAGCATGCCTGAGATTTGCATTCAACTATCCTGAAGATTAATTAAGCTGAGAGTTTTTCAGAAGATAGCTGAACGGGCAGACTTGATTAGACTACTGGCTTTTATCTGCCATAAAATCATTATTTATTAGTTTGATGTGTCCCTAAAGAAAAAAAAATACTCGTACAGGTGCAGTGAAAATGGAAAAAATGCGACATCGTACACTTTGCTTGCAGCTAATTATCTTCTTTTACAGATTGTTAGTCAACGACCGAGTACAGCTGCAGCGCGCTCATCGCCGCTTATAAATTGTGAAGAGCTCGAAAACAAGCTTAGAAATTATCTTCAAAAGATTTGGCAAGAAGTTCACAAGGCTTGCAGAGATCATGATCCCGAAAGGTCGGGAGAAGTCTCTGCCGCAGACTTCCTAGGTATGTGCAGGTCTAAGTTCTCTGCTCCAGGAAAACGTTGTTTCATTTTTCACCAATTTATGCAAAATACATGTCTGAGTTATTGTTTTCCTCCAAATGAACATGTTCCTCTTCTGAACTGCAATCAAAAGTTGTATTTCCAGTAAAATTGTGCTGATCTAAGAGTAAAGCAGCACCATATTATTAAAGAGACATTAAAGTCAGGTACAAACCCCAAATCCAAACGTTTTAATTAATATTTTTAAAATGAAAATTACCAAAATGTAACATTTTTCCCCACCTGTAAGTCACAATCTTTTGTGTCTCTGTATTTGGTATGTTTTTTGTGTTCTAAGACGCACATAGTAGTCTATATTTATTGTTCTGATTACACTGACAGTACTGTACTAGGGACATACATTTGAATGCGGAAGTTAGCAGCGGCTGGTTCCCTTTGTATGTTTTTGTAGCCGGATTGATTCCTGTAAAAGATCCCCACACTATGATCTGTGCACATCCAGATCTTATGATGGGGATCTTTTACAATACTCAATCCAGCTCCGAAAATATCCAAAGGGAACAAGCCGCTTCTTTCTTCTGCATTCGGATCCTCACAAAGTTTCTGAATACACGTCCCTATACTGTACAATCTTTCTGTGGGTACTTTGTATACACAAGTATAAAACTACCTTTAGGTTACAAGTATAAGTTGTAGTATGACATGTAAATATTACCTAAATGACATAAGACATTATTGT
The DNA here is from genome assembly GCF_027579735.1 of Bombina bombina. Taxonomy (NCBI): domain Eukaryota; kingdom Metazoa; phylum Chordata; class Amphibia; order Anura; family Bombinatoridae; genus Bombina; species Bombina bombina. The sequence continues at coordinate 1,111,297,688 of NC_069504.1, forward strand.
TTACACTTGGTCCCATCCCCTCTCCAATCTGCCTCATTTTACAGATACAAATATTCCAAAATCCAAACTATTCCGAAATCCAAACTTTTTCTGGTCCCAAGCATAAATATACTGTATATGCCTAAGAAAATAAGTACTATCTGTTTGTTAGCAAAATTTGCATTTGTTTTACAGTCCAGCAAGATACCCATTGAGTATGCTATCATCTTTTCTTTCACTGATTAGGACCAGATATAAATTAGCTCCTCTGCTGATCAAACAGTCACGGTGTAGCATGTTGCAGGATGTGATTTCTAAAATCTGCATTATTCACTTCAGCCTGCCTGGGGGAATTGACAAAAACATTTCCAGCTGGAACTGTGGAATTTTTACTATGTACCATTTGCTTGCAGCCATGAGATTACATTTATTTTATGTTCCCACTACGGGGCACAGGATGGCACAGACAGATTTTCATTAACCCGGTGTGCTCAAAAATAATTACACTGTACATCAGCCAGCAAAAAAATATATATAAATTACTATTTTCCAAAACAATTTACCAAGAGAAAACTATTTTGTTATTGTCAGAGCCCTCATTGTGCGTATATTGTTTATTTATTAAGTTACGCTTGTTTCCTGGCGCACAGATGGGGACATTCAGCTCATGAAAATGAGAAAACAGACGTAATTCCCTTGTTTTATTTTTTTCCAGAGAGGGTTAATCATTCTTCATATAGGCTCTACTCCCAGATAATCAAAGTCACATTCTACTGAATACTGAGATCTATTCACGGTGGATAGATATTTTACAGAGATATGTTCTGCAGACAAAGACATTTTAGCTTAGTCTTTGCAATAGTGATAGAAATCTTTATCAGCAAGACAGTGGGATAAACAAATTGTCTGCAACACAGTGAAATAGAACTGTTATAGTGACTGTCACATTGCTATTTATTAACAGTGCACTAGTTTTGTGCCGCTGAATATTAGCAGTTCCTTATAAACCCGTCCTGATAACGAGCTTCTGGGTTCAGCCACAATAACACTGTCACCTGTTTAAGGTTTACTACCCATTAACCCTAACCATATCCTTACTCAAAAAAGAGTTCCACCTATCTTAAAGGGAAATAATACTCATATGCTAAATCACTTGAAAGTACATAAATACATAAAACATCTGTACACACATTTTAACCTATTTAACGATTGCCAGGAGGGGGGGCAACTACCACTATATATATACCCTAGTAAAGTGAGTGCAGTTGCTCTACTGTATATATATATATATATATATATGTATCTCAATGTTAAAGCCCTCTGCCTGAGACCTCATATCTTTGAGCCCTTATAACTTGCAATATTTTTTTGAATATGTTTTATTAGATGTTGTTATTATGAGTCTAACTGTACTTTGTAATGTATTTTTTATGTGTTTTGTGACATTTTTTTGTTTCACAAAACTGTTAACCAAAGCTCTAAGGTCCCGCAACCCAGACGAGCGTTAACTTAAATTCAAGCGATCATGTTTACTGTAATACTAGTGAAAACCTTTAATGGACACAAACAGCTGTTATAAACCCCTATTCACTGGCGTGCAACTATTAGCGCCCCACTTGTAATCTAGCATAAAATGGGTGGAATGTTCCGATCAGCCAATAGAATGCGAGCTCAATCTGATTGGCTGATTGGATCAGCCAATCGGATTGAACTTCAATCTGATTGGCTGATTCAATCAGCCAATCAGATTTTTCCTGCCTTAATTCCGATTGACTGATAGAATCCTATCAGCCAATCGGAATTGAAGGGACGCCATCTTGGATGACGTCCCTTAAAGGAACCTTCATTCGTCGTTAGTCTTCGGGAAGAAGAGGATGGCTCCGCGTCGGCTCGTCTGAAGATGGCTCCGCTCCGGATGGATGAAGATTGAAGACGCCGCCTGGATGAAGACTTCTTTCGGATGGAAGACCTCTTCAGCGCCGCCTGGATGATGACTTCATCGGATGGAAGACTTCTTCAGCGCCCCTTGGATGATGACTTCTGCCGCTCCGGATCTCCTCTTCGGTTCCATCAGTGGTCGGCTGGCTGAAGACGACTCAAGGTAGGATGATCTTCAGGGGGTAGTGTTATGTTTATTTAAGGGGGTTTGGGTTAGATTAGGGGTATGTGGGTGGTGGGTTTTAATGTTGGGGGGGGGTTGTATTTTTATTTTACAGGCAAAAGAGCAGAATTCTTTGGGACATGCCCCGCAAAAGGCCCTTTTAAGGGCTGGTAAGGTAAAAGAGCTGGTAACTTTTTAATTTAGAATAAGGTAGGGCATTTTTTTATTTTGGGGGGGCTTTGTTATTTTATTAGGGGGCTTAGATTAGGTGTAAGTAGCTTAAAATTGTTGTAATATTTTTTAAATGTTTGTAACTTATTTTTTTTATTTTTTGTAACTTAGCTTTTTTATTTTTTGTACTTTAGTTAGTTTATTTAATTTAATTGTAGTTATTTGTAGGTAATTTATTTAATTAATTTAATGATAGTGTAGTGTTAGGTTTAATTGTAACTTAGGTTAGGATTTATTTTACAGGTAATTTTGTATTTCTTTTAGCTAGGTAGTTATTAAATATTTAATAACTATTTAATAACTATTCTAACTAGCTAAAATAAATACAAAGTTACCTGTAAAATAAATATAAATCCTAAAATAGCTACAATATAATTATTAATTATATTGTAGCTATCTTAGGCCTAGATTTAGAGTTTGGCGGTAGCCGTCAAAATCAGCGTTAGAGGCTCCTAACGCTGGTTTTAGGCTACCGCCGGTATTTGGAGTCAGTCAGGAAAGGGTCTAACGCTCACTTTTCAGCCGCGACTTTTCCATACCGCAGATCCCCTTACGTCAATTGCGTATCCTATCTTTTCAATGGGATCTTTCTAACTCCGGTATTTAGAGTCGTGGCTGAAGTGAGCGTTAGAAATCTAACGACAAAACTCCAGCCGCAGAAAAAAGTCAGTAGTTAAGAGCTTTCTGGGCTAACGCCGGTTTATAAAGCTCTCAACTACTGTGCTCTAAAGTACACTAACACCCATAAACTACCTATGTACCCCTAAACCGAGGTCCCCCCACATCGCCGACACTCGATTACATTTTTTTAACCCCTAATCTCCCGACCGCCACCTACGTTATCCTTATGTACCCCTAATCTGCTGCCCCTAACACCGCCGACCGCTATATTATATTTATTAACACCTAATCTGCCCCCCACAACGTCGCTGCCAGCTACCTACACTTATTAACCCCTAATCTGCCGTCCGCACGCCGCCGCCAGCTACATTATAGCTATGTACCCCTAATCTGCTGCCCCTAACACCGCCGACCCCTATATTATATTTATTAACCCCTAATCTGCCCCCCACAACGTCGCCTCCACCTGCCTACACTTATTAACCCCTAATCTGCCGAGCGGACCGCACCACTATTATAATAAAGTTATTAACCCCTAATCCGCCTCACTCCCGCCTCAATAACCCTATAATAAATAGTATTAACCCCTAATCTGCCCTCCCTAACATCGCCGACACCTAACTTCAAGTATTAACCCCTAATCTGCCGATCGGAGGTCACCGTTACTCTAATAAATTTTTTAACCCCTAAAGCTAATTTTAAACCTAACCCTAACACCCCCCTAAATTAAATATAATTTTATTCTAACGAAATAAATTAACTCTTATTAAATAAATTATTCCTATTTAAATCTAAATACTTACCTGTAAAATAAACCCTAATATAGCTACAATATAAATTATAATTATATTATAGCTATTTTAGGATTAATATTTATTTTACAGGTAACTTTGTATTTATTTTAACCAGGTACAATAGCTATTAAATAGTTAAGAACTATTTAATAGCTAAAATAGTTAAAATAATTACAAAATTACCTGTAAAATAAATCCTAACCTAAGTTACAATTAAACCTAACACTACACTATCAATATATAAATTAAATAAACTACCTACAATTATCTACAATTAAACCTAACACTACACTATCAATAAATTAATTAAATACAATATCTACAAATAAATACAATGAAATAAACTAACTAAAGTACAAAAAATAAAAAAGAACTAAGTTACAAAAAATAAAAAAATATTTACAAACATTAGAAAAATATTACAACAATTTTAAACTAATTACACCTACTCTAAGCCCCCTAATAAAATAACAAAGCCCCCCAAAATAAAAAAAATGCCCTACCCTATTCTAAATTACAAAAGTTCAAAGCTCTTTTACCTTACCAGCCCTGAACAGGGCCCTTTGCGGGGCATGCCCCAAAGAATTCAGCTCTTTTGCCTGTAAAAAAAACACATACAATACCCCCCCCCAACATTACAACCCACCACCCACATACCCCTAATCTAACCCAAACCCCCCTTAAATAAACCTAATACTAAGCCCCTGAAGATCTTCCTACCTTATCTTCACCATACCAGGTTCACCGATCGGTCCTCGGAAGTGTTGATCCAAGCCCAAGCGGGGGGCTGAAGAGTGACGTCCATCCTCGGGCTGAAGTCTGGATCCAAGCGGCGGCTGAAGAAATCCATCATCGGGCTGAAGTCGGAAGTCCATCATCGGGATGAAGTCTTCTATCAAGCCGCATCTTCAGTCTTCTTTTTTCTGGAGCGGAGCAGAGCCATCTTCTTCCAAGCCAACGCGGAACATCCTCTTCAACCGACGCCTACTCGCCGAATGACGGTTCCTTTAAATGACGTCATCCAAGATGGCGTCCCTCGAATTCCGATTGGCTGATAGGATTCTATCAGCCAATCGGAATTAAGGTAGGAATATTCTGATTGGCTGATGGAATCAGCCAATCAGAATCAAGTTCAATCCGATTGGCTGATCCAATCAGCCAATCAGATTGAGCTCGCATTCTATTGGCTGATCGGAACAGCCAATAGAATGCAAACTCAATCCTATCAGCCAATCGGAATTCGAGGGACGCCATCTTGGATGACGTCATTTAAAGGAACCGTCATTCGGCGAGTAGGTGTCGGTTGAAGAGGATGTTCCGCGTCGGCTTGGAAGAAGATGGCTCTGCTCCGCTCCAGAAGAAAGAAGATTGAAGATGCGGCTTGATAGAAGACTTCATCCCGATGATGGACTTCCGACTTCAGCCCGATGATGGATTTCTTCAGCCGCCGCTTGGATCCAGACTTCAGCCCGAGGATGGACGTCACTCTTCAGCCCCCCGCTTGGGCTTAGATCAACACTTCCGAGGACCGATCGGTGAACCTGGTATGGTGAAGATAAGGTAGGAAGATCTTCAGGGGCTTAGTGTTAGGTTTATTTAAGGGGGGTTTGGGTTAGATTAGGGGTATGTGGGTGGTGGGTTGTAATGTTGGGGGGGGTATTGTATGTGTTTTTTTTACAGGCAAAAGAGATGAATTCTTTGGGGCATGCCCCGCAAAGGGCCCTGTTCAGGGCTAGTAAGGTAAAAGAGCTTTGAACTTTTGTAATTTAGAATAGGGTAGTGCATTTTTTTATTTTTGGGGGGCTTTGTTATTTTATTAGGGGGCTTAGAGTAGGTGTAATTAGCTTAAAATTGTTGTAATATTTTTCTGATGTTTGTAAATATTTTTTTATTTTTTGTAACTTAGTTCTTTTTTATTTTTTGTACTTTAGTTAGTTTATTTCATTGTATTTATTTGTAGATATTGTATTTAATTAATGTATTGATAGTGTAGTGTTAGGTTTAATTGTAGGTAATTGTAGGTATTTTATTTAATTAATTTATTGATAGTGTAGTGTTAGGTTTAATTGTAACTTAGGTTAGGATTTATTTTACAGGTAATTTTGTAATTATTTTAACTATTTTAGCTATTAAATAGTTCTTAACTATTTAATAGCTATTGTACCTGGTTAAAATAAATACAAAGTTACCTGTAAAATAAATATAAATCCTAAAATAGCTATAATATAATTATAATTTATATTGTAGCTATATTAGGATTTATTTTACAGGTAAGTATTTAGCTTTAAATAGGAATAATTTATTTAATAAGAGTTAATTAATTTCGTTAGATTTAAATTATATTTAACTTAGGGGGGTGTTAGTGTTAGGGTTAGACTTAGCTTTAGGTGTTAATACATTTATTAGAATAGCGGTGAGCTCCAGTCGGCAGATTAGGGGTTAATGTTTGAAGTTAGGTGTCGGCGATGTTAGGGAGGGCAGATTAGGGGTTAATACTATTTATTATAGGGTTAGTGAGGCGGATTAGGGGTTAATAACTTTATTATAATAGCGGTGCGGTCCGCTCGGCAGATTAGGGGTTAATAAGTGTAGGCAGGTGGAGGCGACGTTGGGGGCGGCAGATTAGGGGTTAATAAATATAATATAGGGGTCGGCGGTGTTAGGGGCAGCAGATTAGGGGTACATAGGGATAATGTAAGTAGCGGCGGTTTACGGAGCGGCAGATTAGGGGTTAATAATAATATGCAGGGGTCAGCGATAGCAGGGGCGGCAGAATAGGGGTTAATAAGTGTAAGTTTAGGGGTGTTTAGACTCTGGGTACATGTTAGGGTGTTAGGTGCAGACGTAGGAAGTGTTTCCCCATAGCAAACAATGGGGCTGCGTTAGGAGCTGAACGCGGCTTTTTTGCAGGTGTTAGGTTTTTTTTCAGCTCAAACAGCCCCATTGTTTTCTATGGGGGAATCGTGCACGAGCACGTTTTTTAAGCTGGCCGCGTCCGTAAGCACCGCTGGTATCGAGAGTTGAAGTTGCGTTAAATATGCTCTATGCTCCTTTTTTGGAGCCTAACGCAGCCATTCTGTGAACTCTCAATACCAGCGGTATTTAAAAGGTGCGGCCAGAAAAAAGCATGCGTAGCTAACGCACCCCTTTGGCCGCAGAACTCTAAATCTAGGCGTTAGGGTTTATTTTACAGGTAAGTATTTAGTTTTAAATAGGAATAATTTATTAAAGTATAGTGTAGTGTTAGGTGTAATTGTAACTTAGGTTAGTTTTTTTATTTTACAGGTAAATTTCTCTTTATTTTAGCTAGGTAAGCTATTAAATAGTTAATAACTATTTAATAGCTATTGTACCTAGTTAAAATAAATTGAAAGTTGCCTGTAAAATAAAAATAAATCCTAAAATAGCTACAATGTAATTATTATTTATATTGTAGCTATATTAGGGTTTATTTTAAAGGTAAGTATTTAGTTTTAAATAGGATTAATTTATTTAATAAGAGAAATATTTTTTAGATTTATTTAATTAATATTTAAGTTAGGGGGGTGTTAGGGTTAGTGTTAGACTTAGGTTTAGGGGTTAATAATTTTATTACAGTGGCGGCGGTGTAGGGGGGGCAGGATAGGGGTTAATAACTTTATTATAGGTGGCGACGGTATAGGGGGGGCAGGGGTTAATAGGTATAATGTAGGTGGCGGCGGGGTCCGGGAGCGGCGGTTTAGGGGTTAACATATTTATTATAGTGGCGGTGGTTTAGGGGGTAATAACTTTATTTAGTTGTGGCGGTGTAGGGGGGGACAGATTAGGGGTGTTTAGACTCGGGGTACATGTTAGGGTGTTAGGTGTAGACGTTTACCATAGGAATCAATGGGATGTCTGGCAGCAACGAACATGAACTTTCGCTATGGTCAGACTCCCATTGATTCCTATGGGATCCGCAGCCTCCAGGGCGGCGGTTTGAAAACCAGGTAAAAGTGCCGAGCGTACCTGCTAGTTTTTTGATAACTAGCAAAAGTAGTCAGATTGTGCCGCACTTGTGTGCAGAACATCTGTAGTAACGTAAGCATCGATCTGTGTCGGACTGAGTCCGGCGGATCGAAGCTTACGTCACTAAATTCTACTTTTGCCGGGCAGCAGGGCTTGATAACTAAGGCGAATCAGCCTCGCCACAAATACGCTGCGGAATTCCAGCGTATTTGAGGTTGATGGCTTGATAACTAGGGGCCATAGAATCATTTTGTATCTTTCAGTAAATCCTCTTTACTCCAGAATTATAAGGGCAAACTTTTTAGTACCTGCTACCCACCACACCCAAACCACCTCCCCTCCATATAATAATAAGACTTCTAGATTAGGAGGATTAACTATGCGTTTTTTCTTGCCTATACTGCAACCCTAACTACTCCTTTAGTATTTAGTCTTACAGAATAACATAATATTGACCCTACCTACCCTACCCAGCTCAGCAAGACTAATGTAATTCATAAAATTTCTGAGGTGTGTAATATACACCATGGTTCTATTGTACATGACACATTGAATGTTATAGTATCAATATCTTTCTAGCTTGATATGCCTTTAGAATATTGTACCTTGAATCATCTGTATGTATTGGCATGTAATATTGTTGTGTAGATTAACTGTAATTCTTGATATATTGTTTACTGCTGCCTGTTTATGCCATTGTAATGTCTGTCTAAACACCTCAATAAAAAAAATAAAAAATAACCTTACAAGCTACCTGATTAACCCGTTCACTGCCGGGAATAATAGAAGTGTGGTGCGCAGCTGCAATTAGTGGCCTTCTAATTACCAGAAACCAATGGCAAAGACATATATGTCTGCTATTTCTGAACAAAGGGGATTCCAGAGAAACGTTTACAATCATTTGTGTCATGATTGCAAAAGCGGTATGTAAATAGTTTCAGTGAGAAAACTAAAGTTTGTGAAATAGTTAATGATTTTTTTTATATGATCGCATTTGGCGGTGAAATGGTGGCATGAAATTAAGTTCTTCTCTTAAATTGCCGCTAGCAAAGGAGTTAATCACTTTCCCAGCATAGTCTATGTTTATTGTTCTCCAGTCGAATATACAAAACAAGACCTCTACATTCCACTTTCTTGCTTTGGGTCTAGTTTAGTGCTCCCTCCTATTTATCTATTTTTTTTAAAAGCAATTCTGATTGGTCTAAAGATCACTCAATTTCTACAGTGATCACACCTACTACAGTTCTAACTGGTTAATCTTTTAACCACACAGGATTGCTTTGGAAGCTACTGCAATTTAAACAGGAGGGACCATCAAGCTAAGCCTCAAGCTGGTCTGAAACAGACTGAAGATAGGCTATGCTGTTGACTAAGGACGTTAAACAACCTTAAGGTTTTTATTTTACAAGTATTGAGGATTTGTGGTAGAGAGGTTGTTTCTAGTGTAACTGTGATGGGTGTTGCTCAAGGTTAAGATAGCTGCAATGTGGTGGGGGACATTGCAATATGTCTAAGACTGAGCTCCTTCTAATCCCCCCCCTCTAATTCTAACCCGGTTCCTAACTTTTCAATCACTGTTGGTGACACCACTATCTCCCCATCACCCCAAGTCCGCTGCCTAGGAGTTACACTTGACTCCAATCTGTCCTTCATACCCCACATCCAATTGCTCTCTTCCTCCTGTCGCAACCACCTACGCAATATCTCCAAAATTCATCCGTTTCTTAATGCTGAAACTACTAAACAGCTAATCCACTCCCTGGTAATCTCCCGACTTGACAACTGTAATAACCTACTAACTGGCCTCCCTCTCTCCCGCCTCTCCCCTCTTCAATCCATCCTAAATGCCTCTGCTAGGCTAATGCACCTCTCCCGACGCTCTGTATCTGCTGCACCTCTCTGCGAGTCCCTTCACTGGCTACCCATCCACAGTAGAATTAAATTCAAAATTCTCATCCTGACCTACAAAGCCCTTACCAACGCAGTCCCCCCCCCTACCTGTCCTCACTCATCAACAAATACACTCCAGCCCGCCCCCTAAGATCCAACAATGCCCTTCTCCTTGCATCTTCTACCATCACCTCCTCCCATGCTAGGCTACAGGACTTCTCTCGTGCGGCACCAACCATCTGGAATGCACTTCCTAGAGCTGTCAGACTCTCCCCTAACCTTTCCTCCTTTAAACGCTCCCTAAAGACCTTTCTGTTCAGGGAAGCTTATTAGCCAACTCAGTAACAAATTAATTTCACTTGCCTAATTGCTGCCCTCATATAACTCCACACTAACATCATTCTCACCTTTGCAGTCCCCACCTCCTGTTTCTCACCCTCCTACCCATCTAGATTGTAAGTTCCCACGGGAACAGGGCCCTCAATTCTCCCTGTATTTGTTTGTTAAACTTTGTCTGGTGTCTTTTGTATTGTATTGTACTGTACTTTTATTTTTGTACCCATGGACAGCGCTGCGGAATCTGTTGGTGCTTTATAAATAAATAATAATAATAATGTGTAGGTAGTTTTTTTATTGGTAATAGGTTACTAGGGTTCTTGGGGTTTAACTCAGACCCAAATTCGTGACACCTCATAAATGTTGAGGAGGTAGTATGAGACAGAAATGATATATTTCCAAAGACACTTAGAAACACTTGAAAAAAAATTATAAAGTCTTACTTACCCCCTATGGCATTAGCCAGAAAAATATATCCAAAGGCACTTAGACATATACCGCTAGATTTAGAGTTTTGTCGGTAAAAAGCCGCGTAGCTAACGCTGCTTTTTTCCCCAACGCACCCTTCCAACAACGCTGGTATTTAGAGTTGTCTGAGGGGCTGCGTTAGGCTCAAAAAAGGGTGCGTTGAGCCTAACTTAGCTCCACTTCAACCCTCAATACCAGCGTTGCTTACGGTAGCAGTAAGCTGGGAAAACGTGCTCGTGCACGATATCCCCATAGGAAACAATGGGGCTGAGCTGGCTGAAAAAAAAACTAACACCTGCAAAAAAGCAGCGTTCAGCTCCTAACGCAGCCCCATTGTTTCCTATGGGGAAACACTTTCTAAGTCTGCACCTAACACCCTAACATGAACCCCGAGTCTAAACACCCCTAACCTTACACTTATTAACCCCTAATCTGCCGCCCCCGCTATCGTTGACCCCTGCATATTATTATTAACCCCTAATCTGCCGCTCCGGACACCGCCGCAACCTACATTATCCCTATGAACCCCTAATCTGCTGCCCCTAACATCGCCGACCCCTATATTATATTTATTAACCCCTAATCTGCCCCCCCCCAACGTCGCCACTACCTAACTACACTTATTAACCCCTAATCTGCCGACCGGACTTCGCCACCACTATAATAAATGTATTAACCCCTAAACCGCCACACTCCTGCCTCGCAAACACTAGAATAAATTGTATTAACCCTAATCTGCCCTCCCTAACATCGCCGCCACCTACCTACAATTATTAACCCCTAATCTCTCGTCCGCACCGTCGCCGCTACTATAATACATTTATTAACCTCTAAACCTAACGCTAACCCTAACACCCCCCTAACATAAATATAATTTAAATTAAACAAAATAATATTCCTAACATTAACTAAATTAATCCTATTTAAAACTAAATACTTACCTATAAAATAAACCCTAATATAGCTACAATATAACTAATAATTACATTGTAGCTATTTTAGGATTTATATTTATTTTACAGGCAACTTTGTATTTATTTGAACTAGGTACACTAGCTATTAAATAGTTAAGAACTATTTAATAGCTACCTAGTTAAAATAAATACAAAATAACCTGTAAAATAAATCCTAACCTAAGTTACAATTAAACCTAACACTACACTATCAATAAATTAATTAAATAAATTACCTACAATTAGCTAAATTAAAATACAATAAAATAAACTATTCTATAATACAAAAAAAAAACACTAAATTACAAAAAATAAAAAAGAATTACAAGCAGTTTAAACTAATTACACCTAATCTAAGCCCCCTAATAAAATAAGGGGCTTTTTGCGGGGCATTGCCTCAAAGTAATCAGCTCTTTTGCATGAAAATAAAAATACAATACCCCCACCAACATTACAACCCACCACCAACATATCCCTACTCTAACCCACCCAACCCCCCTTAAAAAAACCTATCACTAACCCCCTGAAGATCTCCCTACCTTGAGTCGTCTTCACCCAGCTGAGCCGAATTCTTCATCCAAGCGGAACAAGAAGATGTCCTCCATCCGGTAGAAGTCTTCATCCAAGCGGCAAAGAAGAGGTCTTCCATCCGGGCGATGTCTTCTTCCAAGCGGAATCTTCTATCTTCTTTCTTCCGGATCCATCTTCATCCCGCCGACGGGGAACATCCTCCTTCCCTGACGGACTAACAATGAATGAAGGTTCCTTTAAAGGACGTCATCCAAGATGGCGTCCCTTCAATTCCGATTGGCTGATAGAATTCTATCAGCCAATCGTTATTAAGGTAGAAAAAATCTGATTGGCTGATGCAATCAGCCAATCAGATAGAAGTTCAATCCCATTGATTGATCCAATCAGCCAATCGTATTGAACTCGCATTCTATTGGCTGATCGGAACAGCAAATAGAATGTGAGTTCAATACGAAATTTGGGTGTCCCAAATTGTTCTATGGATATTAGGGACAGAGTGCCAGAATCTGTGACTGTCCCAAAAATGTAAGATGCTGATCACTTCAATGTGAAGGATCTGGTATTACAGAGACATGAAACCCAACATGATTCATGATTCTGATAGAAAATAAAATTTTAAACAACTATCCGATTTACTTCTATTTTCTAATTTGCTTAGTTATCTTGATATCATTTTTTGAAAAATATACCTAGGTAGGCTCAAAAGCCTGTATCTAGCTGCCGATTGGTGGTTGCACATATATATACCTCTTTTCATTGGCTTACTGATGTGTTCAGCTAGCTCCTAGAAGTGCATTGTGACTCCCTCAATAAAAAATACCAAGAGAATGAAGCAAAATTGTAAATAGAAGTAAATTGGAAAGGTGTTTAAAAATGATGTTCTATCTGAATCTTAAAAGAAAAATGTGGCGTTTTATAACCCTTTAACTGTAATTGCTGTGAGTTTATGCACAACATATCCCTATGGACAGATTGTTTGTTTGCTGCAAAACCCCACTCACCAGAGGAGCCAAGCCGGACATAAGACAACTGGACTTGCCTCTGTCATTGTATTAATATTATCTACATTGTTTGGCTTCAACAGAAAACAAAAGACAAGAAACTGCAAGCTAGGAACAACCTAGAAACTGTGCCTAAATTACAGGGAAAGGGGACAAAATAAGCAATGGAAATGTATCGCTCCTGCTGTTTCCAGCCAGAACTTGTCACTTTCTTAGAATAAGGGCTGAGTAAAAGCAGAAGTTAGCGCATCTTTGTTTTCAGTGGTTGCGATCAATGCAGATTTTGATTGGATGCCAATACAAATGATGGTATCAACCACTTTTGATTGGATGCATGGCCATGCTTAAAAAACACTAGGGAGCAGGGCTGAGTGCAGGTAGATTAGATACAGATATAGGGGGCGATTTATCAAGTCTAAAGACCGCTGATCTATAACTTGTCCTCCTGCTCTAAGGCCACGGACAGAAATCAAGATGATCGAATAAGAACTGCTGGTGCAATGATAAATGCTGACAGCGTATGCTGTCGGCATTTATCAATGTGCAGCGGACATGATACGCTACATCGTATCATGTCTGCTCGCACTATGTTAAATATACCCCTTATAGGGGACTTTTTAACTACAATTAGTTGCATCAAATTATACTTACAAGTATTCTACAAACAGGGGCCTGTTATATGATCATTTTAAAGCATACCTCCGAACATTTGTTGCTAGGAATTCAGGACTCGGGCGGTTCGAGGGGAGCCATGTTAGGAGGGGCTGAATCATGAGCACGTCTGACGATTGGGCATGTCTGAAAGATTTTTGGACCTATCTGGTGGTTTGTGGGTGGTGTTATTGAGAATTCTCCAAACCGGGACATGTGGCTGTCTCAGAGGGACAGAGGTCAGAATTTTTTTATAAAAGTAAATTGTAATGCTCTTTATTTAGAGAATTCTCTTTTTTAGTGTGTGTTTTAACACTCCTCCTCCAGATAAGAATACAGTCAGAAACTGGAGTGCACGCATTTATACCTGATCCTGTTTGGCTCACCAGCTGAGTGGCACAGAAGCACAACTTTAATTATATATTTAAAGGGACAGCCAACACCAGAATTTTTGTTGTTTTAAAAGATGGACAATCCCTTTACGGCCCATTCCCCAGTTTTGCATAACAAACAGTAATAATATTACACATTTTACCTCTGTAATTTCCTTGTATCTAAGCATCTGCAGATTGCCCCCTTATTTCAGTTCTTTTGACAGACTTGCATTTTAGCCAAATCAGTGCTCACTCCTCGGTAAATTCACATGCGTGAGCTCAATGTTATCTATATGAAACACATGAACTAACGCCCTCTAGCGGTCAAAATGCATTCAGCTTAGAGGTCAGCCTTCAAGGTCTAACAAATTAGCATATGAACATCCTAGATTTAGCTTTCAACTAAGAATACCAAGAGAACAAAGCAAAATTGGTGATAAAAGTAAATTGGAAAGTTGTTTAAAATTGCATGCCCTATTTGAATCACAAAAGTTTGAAGCTCTGGAAGCGATCGTGATCGCTTCCAGCCGCTCTTAGGGTATTGCAGTGATGCCTCGATATTGAGGCATCACTGCAACACCCTTTTTACCCCCACCAATGCAGAGAGAGCCACTCTGTGGCCCTCTCTGTATCGGCCAGCGATGGTGCCGATCGTTGGTGGGTAGGAGCTGTAGCAGGGAGGAGGGTGGGTGCCCCATCTCTGGTCCACTTCCTTTCAGATGTCGGGAGCGGAGGGCGGGCATGCGCGCGAGGGCACGAGAGCGCGGGAGCGTGTGGGACCTGGACCGCTACACTACAGAAAAGTCTAAGCGATAGAGGGCAAATAAGTATTTGGAAAGGGATCTGGGAAGGGGTAGGGATATGAGGGGGGCAGCTACACTACAGAAAATTGTTTTTTGTATTTATGTATAAATAAGGGTATTTTTTTAACAATCTGGGTTCTGGCAGACAGCTGCCAGTACCCAAGATGGAGGCAACTAGGTAGAGGGGGGAGGGTTAGAAAGCTGTTTGGGGGGGATCAGGGAGGTTGGGGAATAGGGGGGATCCAACACTGTAAAATGGCTTTTATTTTAGTACTGACAAACTTTCTGCCAGTACTTAAAGGGACACTCAATCAAAATTAAACTATCATTATTCAGATAGAGCGTGCCATTTTAAACAACTTTCCAATTTACTTCCATTAACAAAATGTGCACAGTCTTTTATATTTAACATTTTTGAGTCACCAGCTCCTACTGAGCATGTGCAAGAATAAGTGTGTATGCATTTGTGAATGGCTGATAGCTGTCACATGGTACGTGTATGCATTTGTGAATGGCTGATGGCTGTCACATGGTACGTGTATGCATTTGTGATTGGCTGATGGCTGTCACATGGTACAGGGGGGGTGGAAATAGACATAACTTTTAAAATTGTCGGAAAAAAAATCTACTACTCATTTGAAGTTCAGACTAAGTGCTATTGCATTGTCTTGTTATCTTGCATTTGTTGCGTATGCAAATCTACTGTGTTGACTGGTCCTTTAAGATGGCGGTGACAATTGTGAGATGGGGAGGGAAGAGAGCTTTGAGGGGTGTCAGGGAGGGATCAGGGGGTGGGATGTGTCAGGTGGGAGGCTGATCTCTACACTGAAGCTAAAGTTAACCCTGCAAGCTACCTAATTAAACCCTTAACTGTGGGGCATTATACAAGTGTGGTACGCATCATCATTTAGCAACCTTCTAATTACCAAAAAGCCACACCAAAGCCATACATATCTGCTATTTCTGAACAAAAGGGATCCCAGAGAAGCATTTACAACCATTCGTGCCATGATTGCACTAACTGTTTGTAAATAATTTCAACGAGAAACCTAAAATTGTGAAAAATGTAACTTTTTTTTATTTGATCGCATTTGGCGGTGAAATGGTGGCATGAAATATACCAAAACGGGCCTAGATCAATACTTTGGCTTGTCTACTACACTACACTAAAGCTAAAATTAACCCTACAAGCTCCCTAATTAACCCCTTCACTGCTGGGCATAATACACGCGTGGTGCGCAGCGGCATTTAGCGGCTTTCTAATTACCAAAAAGGAATGCCAAAGCCATATAAGCCTGCTATTTCTGAACAAAGGGGATCTAAGAGAAGCATTTACAACCATTTGTGCCATAATTGCACAAGCGGTTTGTAAATAATTTCAGTGAAAAACCTAAAGTTTGTGAAAATGTTTGTGAAAAAAATTAACGTTTTTTTTTATTTGATCGCGTTTGGCGATGAAATGGTGGCATGAAAAATACCAAAATGGGCCTAGATCAATACTTTGGGTTGTTTACTAAAAATATATATATATATATATATATATATATATATTTATATATATATATATATATATATATATATATATATATATATATATATATACACACATGTTAAGGGTTATTCAGGGATTTCTGACAGATATCAGTGTTCCAATGTAACTATCACTAATTTTGAAAAAAAATGGTTTAGAAATAGCAAAGTGCTACTTGTATTTATTGCCCTATAATTTGCAAAAAAAGCAAACTTTGGGTATTTCTAAACTCAGAACAAAATTTAGAAACTATTTAGCATGGCTGTTTTGGTCGTTGTAGATGTGTAATAGATTTTGGGGGTCAAAATAATGGTATCTTTAAAAAGTCTATTTAATGGCGAGAAAAGATATATAGTATGTGTGGGTACAGTAAATGAGTAAGAGGAAAATTACAGCTAAACACAAACACTGCAGAAATTTAAAAATAGCCCTGGTTCCAAAACGGTCAGAAAATGGAAAAGTGGTCTGGTCACTAAGGGGTTAATCCCTTTCCGGTGGTTAAACACACAATAAAAGCAATTTTTTTATTTTTTTTTAAATGACATTGTCTAAATAAATAGAACATCCCTTTAAATGTGAATGGATATTATTTCTTATAATGTTCTTGCCTAACTGTCCGTCTCAAATCTTTTGCAGCGGTTATGAAAACATTTAATGTGGATATAAAGGAAAATGATCTTGATCAGTTGATAGTGAAATATGATCTCCGCAGCTCTGGTAAAATATCCTACCCAGATTTCTTCCGAAATGTCATATTTTCCTCAAAGCCTCAAGAAAGCAACCTTCTGCAGAGGATAAAACTGCACAAACCACGGATACCCGTACGTAAACATCAGTGTTTTCTTACAGCAAGCTTAGTGATAATTATCCCTTGTAAAGTGGACAGAATAACAAAATCCTACAACGCATTTTGCTGCGTTCATCCTACCTGAGAAAACAGTGTGACAACACTAAGAAACGCGTTGTAGGATTTTAAAAACTGTTTTTATATTATATTTTAAATAGATACCACCAATGTACGTGGGAACTGCTTTACCAACCTGTGTTCTCAGTTGAGAATTGGGACTCATGTCTGAGTCTATGAAATTAATAATACGGATATATATCCTGTGGAAGTTCCACTGCCGCTTTGGAGGAGTAATTTTCTACAGAGTGAGCGGTGTATCAATTAGCTGTAAGATTTGCACTAATCTGAGTGTGCATTGCTTGTACATTTCCATATGAGTGATTTGGTGTAATATTATTGAATACCATGAGATACCTGCCATTGGAGCACTTTCACCTTTCTTGTTTCAGTGAGAAGAGCAGATAAAAATAAGTTTCTATAAATGGTTCACAACAATTACCATATTATAGTCACCAGGTGGCGCTCTCAACCAAAATTAAAACCAGTCCAAAAAACAATAAAAAGTCCTTGTATGTGCTGACTAGTCCAGGCTGCTCTTTGTCCAAAGATGGTCAGTCTTCTGGCAAAGGTAGGGTCTATAGAAAGGGAAGAGAAGAACACAAAGGCACCAAAATGGCCTAGTACAGTCAGGATACCAGATAATAAGGAGACAAAATCACTACTCACATGGAGCAAAGCACCAAGAGAGGTGCTTATATTGGAGGCTGGAACTTTGTGGTCGTCCAGCTGACTAAGAACAGGCAGTGCAGGTCCAGTAGATGAGTGAGGTGGGAATATCCAAGATGTGGGTTTTTCCTATATGTAAAAAACAGAAAGCCACATTGCCTAACACAGCAAAACACTCAGACCACAAGCAGTGATGAAGTGTACTTACATACGTCTATCACCAAGATGGTGCTAAGAACACAGGCTGGAACTTCTCAGCCAC
Source organism: Bombina bombina (assembly GCF_027579735.1). Taxonomy (NCBI): domain Eukaryota; kingdom Metazoa; phylum Chordata; class Amphibia; order Anura; family Bombinatoridae; genus Bombina; species Bombina bombina. The sequence goes on from NC_069504.1 coordinate 1,111,315,774, forward strand.
CCAGCAGACTGTACTCCAGCAAAGAGCTCACAAAGGTACTGTGTAAAGAGGTCTACAGCACTGCCAGGGTATGAAGTCACTCCTAGGATTAATAAAAAAGCAAGTGTATATAAAAAAGTATATATCCTTTATTAAAAAAACAGCAACGCGTTTCTCAGTCACAAGAGGACTGATGAAACAGAAAGACTGTGGGACAAGATACACATGGGTAATAGAGTCTTTATAAATTTCTTATGCTGGAACTAAGTGAAGGTGAAAAATTCTGTCAGTGCCTCTAGACTGCCCAGGAATGGCCATGACTAATACCGCGAGACACATTCAGTTCTATCTATTGAGACAAAATGAAGTGTGAATATTTAATACAAACTATTTTGCCAATGTATATTTAAGGTGCTGTGGTTGTAATTATTGTTTTCTGCATTGCTAGCGGTTCACATTTTATTTAGGCAACAAATTGCTGACAAAATAAATGGTGAATTTCGAGCATGATCTCGCCTTTACAAAAAGGCCCCTCTGGCTTCTTCATAACCATCTAAGACAGGGGTATCAAGCTTAATGTACCTGGGGGCCATTGGCCAAGTGTTCTTCTCCCATGGGGGGCCACTTGGACTGAGTAATTGCTCTTAAACTGGATATACTAGGAACTGGAAATTACATTTACCCAAGTAGTAGTGCATGATGGGAGTTCTAGCCCACAATAGACATACACACTTGTCTATATTTATCTTGTGAGTACCAAGTGAAGTGATCATTCTGGGAATGTATAACAACGTTATCCAAGCATTTATCCAAGCAGTGCATGGTGGGAGTCTACACTGGACACTTGTCTTTATATTATTCTTGTGAGTGCCTATATAGAACATCAACTAGTTACATTTCTTTGAACTCCCCCCCAAAAATCGACAGCCCATATAAATAGTTTACTTATTAAACAAGGGAGGGCCAGATGAAACTATCTTGAGGGCCACATATGGCCCTAGGGCCTGTACTTTGAGACCACTGATCTAAGAAAATAAGACATAGTGCTCAAAATATGTGCACTTTCCTAAGCCTACCTTAGTTTATTGCTATTACTTTACTCTAACACTTGTATTAAAATAACTGTTCTTTGTTGGTGTTTACTAGGCCAGTACAGGAGCTCAGAACCCGTTGTTTTTGGACGCTATGCTGAGAATACAGCCAAAGATACTCAATTGCTGGAGGCCACTAAGAAGAACATTTCAGTCATGTGACGAAGCACGGACGGGCTATATAAGTATTACTGACTTTAAACAGGTACAGTTACTGCACTTAATTTCCTAGATGCAATAAATCTCACTCACAATGTTCACTAACAGCTTACAAAAGTCACAGGGTTCTTCTCACTTAAAAAATAAATTAAACTCAATAATTAACTCCAATTAAGGGCTAGATTACATGTGGAGCACTAATTCATTGTGCCAATTTGCTTGTTTACGGGTGCACAATAAATAACCAACATTCTCGCGGTAGCAATTAGCGATCCAAAATTAGCCAGAGATCAGATCTCTAGTTAATCTTCAAAAATTGCCTCAATTGGTCCCAAAATAAAAATGCATATTGTTCTTTAACATTTCTCTATAGAGTACATACCATTTGCTTAATGTCCATTCTACATGCTACGCAGTTCTTATGTCAGGAGCTCATTTACATCTGGTCTCTGACTGGCTACAGTAAAGGAGACCAGGTAAGGTTTTCATTGGTTATCCCTAGACTGCTCTGAAATAGCAAAGCTCTGCAAATCTGCCAGCTAAATTCCAATATACTGAAATATTTCTATATCTGCAGATCTCTCACCATACAGTATTTATTGCTGATTTAGACATTTCCTAGAAGTGTCATTAATGCCTCTTTAATTTGAGAAAAATTGTCTGCTTCCCATAGAAAATAACCTGCTGGAAAGTAGCACACAAGAAGGTAACCCCTGCTTACGTCACTCATTGCCGAAACTCTATCGTAAGCAGAGGTTCCTAGCAATAGCGCAGCACTGCCAAATAGTTATAAGCTCGTTATAGAGGGGAATCATGCTCCCTATTTTGTGCTGCAAAGATCCGCTAGAGTCTGCTCCAATCAGTAAGTAAACAATGAATCTCATGATTCCTTGTTTACATGGGAGCGGAGATTCAGCTATTGCGCATGCGTCAAAATTTCACTCACAGACGCACCCCTTTCTCCCTACATAGAGAGCATGTGGGACCGCTCTCTACATCACAGACTGAATGTATGGTCAAATTAAAGGGGCGGAGGAAGCTCAATGCAGCGGTAGGATATAACGTGTTAAAATTAAAAATAAAAAGGCAGTAAAAAAAAAAAAGTTAGCGGTTTACCTAATTAGGGCGTCTATTATTCAAATCTAGCTTTTGATAAGTGTAAATTTACCATCACTTGGAATACTCTTAAACGCATAACAGAATGTGCAGGCTCTGCGCATCTTAAGCATTGTTATAGAGACATAGGGGCCAAATTATCAAGCTCCGAATGGAACTTGATGCCCCTGTTTCCGTGCGAGCCTTCAGGCTCACCGGAAACAGCAGTTATGAAGCAGCGGTCTGCTCTGCAATTTAAATGCAAAAAATTTAGTTTTCTATCTTAATACAAGGAGAGTCCACGGCTTCATTCATTACTTGTGGGAATACAGAACCTGGCAACCAGGAGGAGGCAAAGACACCCCAGCCAAAGGCTTAAATACTCCCCTCATCCCCCAGTCATTCTTTGCCTTTCGTCACAGAAGTATGGCAGAGAAGTGTCGGAAGATTCGGAGTAGTCTCTTCGGAATGGGACTGGAGTTTTAAGTAGTCTTGTCAGCCTCTCAGTGAAAGCATTGACGAATGTTAGGGTCTGAGATGCAGGGAGAGTCTCTCTGCAAAACCTTCAAGACTCGTATTAACAGCTCCTTAAGCAATCAGTGTTGACGAGTTTCACTGCCTGCTTTCTATCACTCAAGTCCATGTCAGGAGCGATGCTACAACACTGTCAAATTTGAGAGGCCGTGTTCCTGTTCCACTGCATAGATTCAGGAAGATCGTTTCATTTTTTATACCTGTAATGATAACGCAAGAAGACAGGGTCACAGTGTGACTCCTTTTATTTGAATAGAGTCAAGGATTAATATCTCCGGAAGGTGATTATTGAACAGGGGGGGGTGTATACATGATTGTTTTATTGTGTTTTTTCCTGCGATATATGTGAGAGGCGACTCTGGCAATGTGTGAACAGTCAGGTTCTTCCATGATTTTGATTACTGCGCAGCCTGTTTAGTTTGGTGCTCTTTTTCTCGGCTGCAGGGGCGGTCCTGCATAGGTGTGGCATTATTCTCTTCCTTTTCCTGACTGTCGGTTGCAGGAGACGAAAGCGGTTTCTCTGTGGGCCTGGGACATAGGAGGTGGTTACTGCCCCGGCCATTGGGAGTATAAAGGTGCCATTTATTTTTCTAAAGTCCATATTAAAGGCGCAAGCTATGAAGTACTCTGATGCGTTAGAGGGTACTCCCTCTTTGCCTAAATCTAATGCCTGTGTTTATTGTGAGGAGGCTATGGTATATCCGCCTGCTCAACTATGTTCCACATGCCTTGATAAAATAGTGATATCTAAAAAGAATAAGATGTTTAGTACCACTGAGATGTCACCGTCCCGCGAGGTGCGTTCCCTACAATCATCTCTGTTTACACATGCAGCTCCCCAGTGCACTACTAATCCTCCTGCGGAAGGGGTCCTGTGGCCGCCAGATTTTGCAGATCAGTTGCAAACGGCGGTGTCTGTGGCCTTCAGTGCTTTTCCTCGCACTGCTAAGCACAAGCGAAAGGTTAAACATTGCTATCCTTCCCAGGGGTCATCTACTCCTTTTGTCGAAAAAATTTTTCAGCAAACAGGGTTCGTTTTTCAGCCAGCAGCGGCGGTCGCTGCGGTGGCGGGATCCGCTACCTATTGATGTGACTCTCTGTCAGAGATGATCAAGGTGGAGACTCCCCTCGATGAGATACAAGAACGAATTAAGGCCCTGAGGGTAGCTAATTCTTTTATCTGTGATGTAAATATGCAGATTATTTTCTTAAATGCTAAGACATCAGGCTTTTCTGTTCTGGCCCGGAGGGCCCTGTGGTTGAAGTCGTGGTATGCTGACATGACATCCAAATCTATATTACTTTTTGGTCCAGGCCTGAACTCTATCATATCCACGGTCACAGGGGGCAAGGGTGCCTTTCTACTGCAGTATAAGAAGCATAAACCTAAGAGTTCTAATTTTCATCCCTTTCATTCAAATAAGTCCCAACAACAGCAGCCTGCCGTGAATCCCGAGCAATCAAAGGGATCTTGGAAACCTTCTCAGTCTTGGAATAAATCCAAGCAGAGTAAGAAGCCCGCCGAGACATAATCGGCATGAAGAGGCTGGCCCCGATCCGTCTCTGGATCTCGTAGGGGGCAGACTATCTCTTTTCACAGAGGCTTAGATGAGAGACATGCAGGATCCTTGGGTTCTGGAGGTTGTTGCCCAGGGTTACAGGATAGGTTTCAAGACTCACCCTCCCAGGGGCAGATTCCTCTTGTCAAATCTATTGTCAAGACCAGAGAAACAACATGTCTTTCTAGAGTGCGTGAGGGATCTCTCTTCTCTAGGAGTAATTGTACCAGTACCTCTAGCAGAAAGAGGTCTAGGGTACTATTCAAACCTTTTCGTGGTCCCAAAGAAGGAGGGCACGTTTCGCCTGATTCTGGACCTAAAGTCCTTAAACAAGTTTCTGTCAGTCCCATTGTTCAAGATGGAGACAATAAGGTCTATTCTTCCCTTAGTTCAAGAGGGTCAGTTCATGACTACGATAGACTTGAAGGTCACCTACCTTCATGTGCCAATACACAAGGATCACTTCAAGTTCCTAAGATTCACTTTTCTGGACCAGCACTTCCAGTTTGTAGCTCTCCCCTTCAGTCTGGCTACTGCCCCAAGAGTCTTTACAAACACTCTGGGAGCTTTGCTCGTGGTGGCGAGATCAAGAGGTATTGCAGTAGCACCTTATCTGGACGACATCCTGGTCCAGGCTCCATCCTGCCGGCTGGCAGAGGACCATTCGAGAGCTCTTCTACTTCTTCTGCGATCTCATGGATGAAAGATAAACTCAGGAAAGAGTTCTCTGGTTCCCAGTACCAAAGTGGAGTTCCTGGGCACAATAATAGACTCCATATCCATGAAAATATTCCTGACAGATCAGAGACGTTGCAAAATTGCCTCCAACTGTCTTGCCCTTCAAACCTCCTCGAGGCCATCCAGTGTATGGAGGTGATTGGGCTCATGGTATCCAGTTTAGATGTCATTCCATTCGCCAGGTTCCATCTACAACCTCTTCAGTTGTGCATGGTGAGGCAATGGAACGGCGATCACTCAGATCTATCCCAACACATCTCTCTGGACACCAGGTCGAGGGAATCCCTCTCTTGGTGGCTCTGTCCAGATCAGCTGTCCCAGGGGACATCCTTCCTGAGACCATCCTGGAAGATTGTGACTACGGATGCGAGTCTCTCAGGATGGGGAGCTGTTTGGGGTGCCAGGAAGGCACAGGGCAGGTGGAATCGGGAGGAATCACTTCCTCCAATTAACATCCTGGAATTTCGAGCAATCTTCAACGCTCTGAGGGCTTGGCCCCTCCTGGGTTTGTCCCGGTTCATCAGATTCCAGTCGGACTACATTACTTTGGTGGCTTACATCAACCATCAGGGGGGAACGAGAAGCTCCCTAGCCATGAGGGAAGTATCTTGGATTCTGTAGTGGGCGGAGACCCACAACTGCTTGCTGTCAGCGATCCACATCTCAGTTGTGGACAACTAGGAAGCGGATTTTCTCAGCAGACAATTGTTTCATCCGGGGGAATGGTCTCTTCACCCCGAAGTGTTTGTGGAGATTTGTAACAGATGGGGGACGCCGGAGATAGATATCATGGCGTCCAGACTCAACTTCAAGCTACCCAGATATGGGTCGCGGTCCAGGGATCCCCAGGCAGAACTGATAGATGCCTTAGCAGTACCTTTGGGATTCAACCTAGTCTACATATTTCCACTGATACCACTTCTCCCTCTAGTAGTGGCCCGCATCAAGCAGGAGCAAGCTTCAACTATTCTGATTGCTCCGTCATGGCCACAGAGGATGTGGTTTGCAGATCTGGTGGGGATGTCATCGTCTCCTCCATGGAGGTTGCCCTGTCGCAGGGATCTGCTGGTACAGGGCTCCTCTGTGCATCAAAATTCTCTGAGGCTGACTGCGTGGAGATTGAACGCTTAGTCTTAGCCAGGAGAGGGTTTTCTGAGAGTGTGATTGATACTCTCATTCAAGCCAGGAAGCCGGTTACCTGACGCATCTATGATAAGGTGTGGAGGACCTACTTGCTCTGGCATGAGACTCGTAGATCAGGGTATCCAGGATACTTTCCTTCCTCCAGAATGGTTTGGAGAAGGGACTTGCCGCCAGTTCCTTGAAGGGACAGATTTTGGCTCTATCTGTGTTGTTACACAAGAAGCTTGCTGAGTTTCCTGATAAACAGTCCTTTGTTCAGGCTCTATCCAGGATCAGGCCTGTCTTCAGACATTCTGCTCCTCCTTGGAGTTTGAATCTGGTTCTTAAGGTTTTGCAGAGGGCTCCGTTTGAGCCTATGCATTCTCTTGACATTAAAATTCTGTCTTGGAAGGTTCTTTTTCTATTGGCTATTGATTTGGAACGCAGAGTCTCTGAGTTAACGGCCTTGCCATGTGAGCCTCCTTACCTGGTATTTCATGCCGATAAGGCTGTCCTTCGTACCGGGTTTGGTTTCCTCCCTAAGTTTGTGTCTGATCGCAACATTAATCAGAAGATTGTAGTTCCTTCCTTGTGTCCTAACCCTTCGTTATCTTGGATGTGGTTCAAGCTGAAATTTTATCTTCAGCCTACGAAGGCTTTCAGACTGACTTCAGCATTGTTTGTTGCCTATTCGGGGAAGTGCAAGGGACAGAAGGCTTCTTCCACTTCCCTATATTTTTGGCTGAGGAGCATGATTCGCTTGTCTTATGAGACAGCGGGACATAAACCTCCTCAGAGGATTACGGCTCACTCAACTAGAGCTGTGGCTTCTTCTTGGGCCTTCAAGAATGAGGCCTCTATGGAGCAGATTTGTAAGGCGGCTACCTGGTCCTCTTTACATACTTTTTCAAAATTTTACAAATTTTATGTTTTTGCTTCTGCTGAGGCAGCTTTTGGGAGAAAGGTTTTGCAGGCTGTGGTGCCCTCATAATAGGGTCCACCTCCTTTTCACCCTCCCGTTTTCATTCAGTGTCCTCTAGAGCTTGGGTATTTGTTTCCCACAAGTAATGAATGAAGCCGTGGACTCTCCTTGGATTAAGATGGAAAACATAAATTATGCTTACCTGATTATTTCATTTCCATCTGTACGAGGAGAGTCCACGGCTCCCGCCAAGTTCTCCGTTGGACCTAAATTTCTTTTGTTTTTCTTCTGGCACCATTTATACCCTGATAGTTCTCCTACTGTTCCTTGTTCCCTCAACATAATGACTGGGGGGTGAGGGGAGTGGGGGAGGTATTTAAGCCTTTGGCTGGGCTGTCTTTGTCTCCTCCTGGTGGCCAGGTTCTGTATTCCCACAAGTAATGAATGAAGCCGTGGATTCTCCTCGTACAGATGGAAATGAAATTATCAGGTAAGCATAATTTATGTTTTGTCACTGCCCTCAAAGAGGCTGGGGTGCATTTTGTGGAATTCAGAATCCTGACCCTGCTACATGCTGCACAGCAGTTGCTTCATGTGTCTAGTAGCTTGATTATATCTGCCAAAGAGATAAAATAAACAATACTCAAGAGGATTTTCAAGGGGCATGTCCTTGTCCTTATAGTTAGAAAGCAGTGAAAATCGTTGGTAGCAAAATTATAGTTTTAAAGGGACGTTGAACTGCTGAGCACAACAACAGTAAGATGGTAACTACTCACCATGCTATTATTTTTCCTCCTTTGCCTGCAGCAGTTCTCTTTAACCCCTTGCAGGTGCCAGTTGGTCAAGCTTAATAATCTTCATCCTGCTTACTCTACATCTCTGAGCTTAGGCATTCTGTGTAGTATAATTGCACTGCAGTGATTCATTTCTGATTAAATTAACGTGTAAGTCCCTTTAAGCTAGATTATTCATAACCCATCATGAAAATAAAGAAAAGACCACTAATTTACTAAAGGCCAGATTACAAGTGCGCGCTGAATTATCGCGCTCCCGCTGGTTATTGCTACCGCAATCTCTAGTTAATTTTATAAATGTGCCCCAGTATATACACATATAAACACATAAATATAAATGTATATACACATATAAACACATAATTATAAATGTATATACACATGTAAACACATAAATATAAATGTATATACACATTTAAACACATAAATATATATGTATATACACATATAAACACATAAATATAAATGTATATAAGCATACAAACACATAAATATAAATGTATATACACATAAACACATAAATATAAATGTATATAAGCATATAAACACATAAATATAAATGTATATACGCATATAAACACATAAATATAAATGTATATAAACACATAAATATAAATGTATATAAGTATATACATATATATTTACAATTTACTGCCATCGCTGCGCGACTTACCCCCTTCGCTGTACTAGTTCTCAAGCCATGTCGGACAGCATGAGAGTGAGACTCCCATTGGAGCCTATGGATGTGCACTCTCATGAGCGCAATGCTACCCAGCAATGCAAATATGAGGTCACATTCGCATTGCGGCTAACTTGCAATATCAGCGCACATTTGCGTGCGCTGGTATAACTCAGTGGAGTGCAAACCATTTGTTATCTAGCCCTAAATATCTTTCAGCCAACATAAACAAATGGTTGGTTACTTTAGCGTTATCTTACTGGCCTCTTGAATGTGTTAAATGTATTTAAAAAAATCAGTTTCACAGTGCAAACCTTTTAGAGATTTGATGACATCATCGTGTATCTATTTGCCTTACAAGCTGTACATGTGTCATGCACCGCGAGTCTCATTGTTTTTTAACCCAATTAACTGCTTTGTTTGCAGGTGTTACGGAAATATGGTTTCAATTTATCAGAAGACGAATTCTTCCACATCCTGGGCTACTTCGATAAAGATTTAAAATTAAAATTATCTTACAATGATTTTTTGAGTGATTTTCTAAGATAGAGAAGAATTGTGAGTTTACGATTGCCACCATTCTGTGTGATTGCCACATAGCCGATGATTGTATTTTTAATTAAAGGGACATTACAATCAATATTTTCTATCATGCATATGAAAGAACAACATTTATATCTATTTTATTTTATTTTTTAAAATGTTAGATGAAATCTGTTTACATTTGAGTTGAAACTAATACAGCAGTATTGGTTTTGGATTTCCTGCTAATTCCTGCTGCCTGATGAGAGCAAATGCCTCTGCGTTACTGGTGGAGAGGGACAGACAACAAAAGAAAACATTGACTGAAATACATTGTAAATGTTTGTATAATGTCGGTGTTGGTCATAAACTGCAGAGCAATAAATTACATCAGAATGTCAAATAGGACCCTAATCGTGTGTGCTATTTCAGTTAACAAATGTCTGCACCCTTTCATGTTATTGGTAATGAAAAAAATTAAAATGTATTAAGGTTTCTGCATGAAGTGTTGGGAAACAAAATTATACTAAATATTTAAGCTGTAAACAAACTGACATTTGCAATAAAATTGTGTGCTAATAAAATGTGTTGTGCCTCTTCTGTATTTAGTGTCTGGGAAAACTTCAGTGGTGACATCAGTAGTGTATTTACTTTTTGTGCTGCTCTAGGCACTGGGAAATCTTCTGCCTCTGAGCCCTCTGCTTCTAATAATTGTAACTATATTTGCATCATACAAACAGAAGCCAGAGTCATATGCAGGGCTTCCAACATCTTTCATATTGCCAGATTGTTGCAGTTTGGGAGCTCAGCTGTGCTTTCTCTCTCGCCAAAGGGCTAGATTTTACCCATGGCCCAGCCCAGCCACTGCTTAGACCTCTCAGTCCTGGGTGACAACCAGGAAATGATAGGAGTATCCCTGTATACATCAATCCAACATGAATTAGGAATGAAGGCAGTGAAATACTTTCTACAGGGTGGCTCAGAAGAAAGTGAACTACATGCCATGTTTATTAGCAAACTGTTAGAAGTCATATCGAATTACAACTTTTTTACCTTTGCAAATCAATTGTATCTGCAAGTCAGAGGCACGACAATGGACACAGCACGTGCACCCACCTTGGCCAATCTTGTTCTAGGCTGGTGGGAAAATCAGGAGGTACTTTCTGAGCCAAATTCACACATGACAGATAAAATTCCATTATGTATTCGCTATATAGATGACATCCTGTTCATATGGGAAGGCACTGGGGAAGAATTAACCCAATGTATCAATACCCTAAATTACAATGAAAACTATATCAAATTGACTTTTAATCAAAGTAAAGTATCTATAGACTTCCTAGACCTATAGATTAGGGAAAAACTATCCACAAATCTATATAGAAAAGCAACAGCCACAAATAGTATACTCCACAGTAGAAGTGCACATGCAATTACATCTTTACCCATTGGAGAATTTCTTAGAATACGCCGCATTTGCAGCAATGAGGAAGACTTTCATAAAAGAAGCAGGGATATGGAATATAGACTAATAGAGGAGGGTTATAGCAAAAGGAAACTAAAAAAAGCAAAATACAGAGCGCTCAAAACACAAAGATCTTCATTACTATATAAAAAGAGTAAAGAACAAGACAGTCATACCAGACTTAGGGGCCAAATTATCAAGATCCGAATTCTTACAACCACTGCTCCATAACTGATTGTGCAATGTTAAATGCCGATAGCGAATCACGTCGGACAGACATTGATAATTTAGCCCCATATTCTAACATATAATCTTCAGGTGAGGCAAGTGTTGAACATAATCAAAAAAATTTCCTGCAATCTGACAAAATTTTAGAACCCATAATTGGGAAGAGAGTTTAAATTGAATATAGAAAAAACAAATCCCTAAAAAATATGCCAACAAGCAGTCCCTTTACTGTGGACAAAACAAAATCCTCATTAACACCTGGCTCCTTCCCATGTGGAAATTGCTCAACATGTGAATATATAATTTGCACAACAGAAATGAAAGATTGGTTTGAGAAGATCCACAAAATACAAAAATACTAAAGGGGTCATCTATGAACTAACATGTTCATGTGAGAAGATCTATATAGGTATGACCACACGTAAATTGAGAACCAGACTTCTAGAACATATCAGGAATATTAAAAATTCAAGAAAAGACGCTGAGAATGGTAAAACACTAACCTCAGTTGCCTTATATTCTTTGAAATTCCACCACTCTAATCCCAAATTCTTAAGATGCAGAGGTATTGAAAAGATAACATTGGGTATAAGAGGGGGTAATATGGCAAAAAAAACTTACTCCAAAGAGAATGCAGATGGATTTATCTCCTGAATTCAGTTCATCCAAATAGACTGAATGAGAATAACTTTTATAGCTATTTATAAGACTTCAAAACAATATAAATAACAAGGATATGGTTGAAACTCAATCAACCGTACAAATCTTAAAGACTATTGATTCACACTCAATGTATATTATTCATAAGATAATGCCACTGAATAAATAATTGTAGAAATTAAATCATTGAACCAATCACATTTTGTAATACACTCACTATTTTAAATGATCACTTTTTGAGCACTATACACAATATACACTATTTCCACTATCACAGGATACATTAAATATATTTAATTACAGACCGATGTAGGGGTCACTACCCACAATATTGCAGAGATGATCACTTTATAATTTTATATTTAGGAGAAAATGTTGACAAAACAGTTGATCAACAGATACTTATGTTTAAACAATTATAGAGGAAACAACACACTCAACTTTTCATTTCAGTCACATTCAACTCAAAGAATCACTTATCACAATATTCATACGTTCACAATAATATAAAAATGCTTTTTATAGAAGGATACACTAATATGAATTATTGTGTTCACTAAGAACAAACAAAGTTTTAATAAAGGGATACCAAAGCACAAACTATTATATTCACTAAGACATAGGGGTCAATTTATTATTGGCCGGATTGGACCAATTCACCCTGTTTCTGTGCGAGCCTCAAGGCTCGCCGGAAACAGGAGTTAAAAAGCTCCTTAACTCATACGCCACCTCTGAGGCTGCGTACAGCAGTCCGCCCGATCCTATACGATCGGGCTGATTGACACCCCTGCTAGCGGCCGATTGGCCACGAATCTGCAGGGGGCGGTATTGCACAAGCAGTTCACTAGAACTGCTTGTGCAATGCTGAATACGGACAGCGTATAAAGCAGTAATCAATATATATATCTGTTATTCTACATCTCAAGAATAGAATAACATTTAGAAACAATAACCTCAATTAAATTATTAGCCATATAAACAATTAGACCACAAATACATAAGGGGATACAACGTAGCTGGTGAATTACAATATGATACAATAACGTCAACGTCATCGATGATTGACAGATGTATGTACCTATCAAAAAATTAAGGCGGGACAATATGGGTTATATAACCCGGAAGAATCGTCGGCCTGCTACCTTTGATAAAGCAATAACAGCGAAACGCGTCAGGAGGGAGAGGGAACTAATGGGGTCATTATTTTAATGTGTTACTCCTACTTGTAACGGCCATGTTGCCACAATTTACTATTGAGCTCCATAGAGAAAGCAATAACACTGACCGGATGGGACATACAATGGCTCAGTGCTTAAATGCTAACATTGCAATAACCACAATATATAGCAGTCAATCAGAGTGCACACATTGAGGCCGAAGTGTATATGTATATAATAATGGAAATTACCTAGTAGATACATTACATGGTCGCTACTACTTAACGAATATGCTCTTATCTCTCTGATGGTTATAGGGATATTTTAGCACAAACACCACAGATTACGCTACATGATGTGTGGTATTATAGTCATACTTGGTTATCATAGCCAGTATCTTTAGAGTGGACGATAATGAGCGCTAGAATAAGTTATTTTGTTAGATAGCTATATTATTTAACTATAGACATAACGTATGAACAAGCGTTACTTTAGTTCTTCCATGAAGAGATACATGATAATTGATTTGGTATCACACAAATTTACAACATAGTACAATCAGACACATATTTATGTGGCATTTTCTAAGCAACAATATTTGAAGCAACCTTGCTCTTATTGTGATCAAACACTAGTCACACAGTTGCTGTGTCTTATGCTTATATGGCCTGCTTATGTTTATCCAGGGGTCAAGTCCTACAAAAAAAGTGTGGGAACTCACCAAGACTTCCACTCCCCCCCCCCCCCCCCCCCACAATTAATATTCGGCTAGATTTAGAGTTTTGTCGGTAACGACCCGCGTAGCTAACGCAGCTTTTTTTCCTACCGCTGCTTCCAAACAACGCTGGTATTTAGAGTTGTCTGAAGGGCTGCGTTAGGTTCCATCTACAACCTCTTCAGTTGTGCATGGTGAGGCAATGGAACGGCGATCACTCAGATCTATCCCAACACATCTCTCTGGACACCAGGTCGAGGGAATCCCTCTCTTGGTGGCTCTGTCCAGATAGGCTGTCCCAGGGGACATCCTTCCTGAGACCATCCTGGGAGATTGTGACTATGGATGCGAGTCTCTCAGGATGGGGAGCTGTTTGGGGTGCCAGGAAGGCACAGGGCAGGTGGAATCGGGAGGAATCACTTCCTCCAATCAACATCCTGGAATTTCGAGCAATCTTCAACGCTCTGAGGGCTTGGCCCCTTCTGGGTTCGTCCCAGTTCATCAGATTCCAGTCGGACTACATTACTTTGGTGGCTTACATCAACCATCAGGGGGGAACGAGAAGCTCCCTAGCCATGAGGGAAGTATCTTGGATTCTGGAGTGGGCGGAGACCCACAACTGCTTGCTGTCAGCGATCCACATCTCGGTTGTGGACAACTAGGAAGCGGATTTTCTCAACAGACAATTGTTTCATCCGGGGGAATGCTCTCTTCACCCCGAAGTGTTTGTGGAGATTTGCAACAGATGGGGGACGCCGGAGATAGATATCATGGCGTCCAGACTCAACTTCAAGCTACCCAGATATGGGTCGCGGTCCAGGGATCCCCAGGCAGAACTGATAGATGCCTTAGCAGTACCTTTGGGATTCAACCTAGTCTACACATTTCCACTGATACCACTTCTCCCTCTAGTAGTGGCCCGCATCAAACAGGAGCAAGCTTCAACTATTCTGATTGCTCTGTCATGGCCACAGAGGATGTGGTTTGCAGATCTGGTGGGGATGTCATCGTCTCCTCCATGGAGGTTGCCCTGTCGCAGGGATCTGCTGGTACAGGGCTCCTCTGTGCATCAAAATTCTCTGAGGCTGACTGCGTGGAGATTGAACGCTTAGTCTTAGCCAGGAGAGGGTTTTCTGAGAGTGTGATTGATACTCTCATTCAAGCCAGGAAGCCGGTTACCTGACGCATCTATGATAAGGTGTGGAGGACCTACTTGCTCTGGCATGAGACTCGTAGATCAGGGTATCCAGGATACTTTCCTTCCTCCAGAATGGTTTGGAGAAGGGACTTGCCGCCAGTTCCTTGAAGGGACAGATGTTGGCTCTATCTGTGTTGTTACACAAGAAGCTTGCTGAGTTTCCTGATATACAGTCCTTTGTTCAGGCTCTATCCAGGATCAGGCCTGTCTTCAGACATTCTGCTCCTCCTTGGAGTTTGAATCTGGTTCTTAAGGTTTTGCAGAGGGCTCCGTTTGAGCCTATGCATTCTCTTGACTTTAAAATTCTGTCTTGGAAGGTTCTTTTTCTATTGGCTATTGATTTGGAACGCAGAGTCTCTGAGTTAACGGCCTTGCCATGTGAGCTTGCCATGTGAGCCTCCTTACCTGGTTTTTCATACCGATAAGGCTGTCCTTCGTACCGGGTTTGGTTTCCTCCCTAAGTTTGTGTCTGATCGCAACATTAATCAGAAGATTGTAGTTCCTTTCTTGTGTCCTAACCCTTTGTTATCTAAGGAACGGTTACTTCATAACTTGGATGTGGTTCAAGCTGAAATTTTATCTTCAGCCTACGAAGGCTTTCAGACTGACTTCAGCATTGTTTGTTGCCTATTCGGGGAAGTGCAAGGGACAGAAGGCTTCTTCCACTTCCCTATATTTTTGGCTGAGGAGCATGATTCGCTTGTCTTATGAGACAGCGGGACATAAACCTCCTCAGAGGATTACGGCTCACTCAACTAGAGCTGTGGCTTCTTCTTGGGCCTTCAAGAATGAGGCCTCTATGGAGCAGATTTGTAAGGCGGCTACCTGGTCCTCTTTACATACTTTTTCAAAATTTTACAAATTTTATGTTTTTGCTTTTGCTGAGGCAGCTTTTGGGAGAAAGGTTTTGCAGGCTGTGGTGCCCTCCCGTTTTCATTCAGTGTCCTCTAGAGCTTGGGTATTTGTTTCGCACAAGTAATGAATGAAGCCGTGGACTCTCCTTGGATTAAGATGGAAAACATAAATTATGCTTACCTGATTATTTCATTTCCATCTGTACGAGGAGAGTCCACGGCTCCCGCCCAGTTCTCCGTTGGACCTAAATTTCTTTTGTTTTTCTTCTGGCACCATTTATACCCTGATAGTTCTCCTACTGTTCCTTGTTCCCTCAACATAATGACTGTGGGGTGAGGGGAGTGGGGGAGGTATTTAAGCCTTTGGCTGGGCTGTCTTTGTCTCCTCCTGGTGGCCAGGTTCTGTATTCCCACAAGTAATGAATGAAGCCGTGGACTCTCCTCGTACAGATGGAAATGAAATTATCAGGTAAGCATAATTTATGTTTTGTCACTGCCCCCAAAGAGGCTGGGGTGCATTTTGTGGAATTCAGAATCCTGACCCTGCTACATGCTGCACAGCAGTTGCTTCATGTGTCTAGTAGCTTGATTATATCTGCCAAAGAGATAAAATAAACAATACTCAAGGGGATTTTCAAGGGGCATGTCCTTGTCCTTATAGTTAGAAAGCAGTGAAAATCGTTGGTAGCAAAATTATAGTTTTAAAGGGACGTTGAACTGCTGAGCACAACAACAGTAGGATGGTAACTACTCACCATGCTATTATTTTTCCTCCTTTGCCTGAAGCAGTTCTCTTTAACCCCTTGCAGGTGCCAGTTGGTCAAGCTTAATAATCTTCATCCTGCTTACTCTACATCTCGGAGCTTAGGCATTCTGTGTAGTATAATTGCACTGAAGTGATTCATTTCTGATTAAATTAACGTGTAAGTCCCTTTAAGCTAGATTATTCATAACCCATCATGAAAATAAAGAAAAGACCACTAATTTACTAAAGGCCAGATTACAAGTGCGCGCTGAATTATCGCGCTCCCGCTGGTTATTGCTACCGCAATCTCTAGTTAATTTTATAAATGTGCCCCAGTATATACACATATAAACACATAAATATAAATGTATATACACATATAAACACATAATTATAAATGTATATACACATGTAAACACAAATATAAATGTATATACACATTTAAACACATAAATATATATGTATATACACATATAAACACATAAATATAAATGTATATAAGCATACAAACACATAAATATAAATGTATATACACATAAACACATAAATATAAATGTATATAAGCATATAAACACATAAATATAAATGTATATACGCATATAAACACATAAATATAAATGTATATAAGTATATAAACACATAAATATAAATGTATATACACATATAAACACATAAATATAAATGCATATAAGTATATACATATATATTTACAATTTACTGCCATCGCTGCGCAACTTACCCCCTTCGCTGTACTAGTTCTCAAGCCATGTCGGACAGCATGAGAGTGAGACTCCCATTGGAGCCTATGGATGTGCACTCTCATGAGCGCAATGCTACCCAGCAATGCAAATGTGAGGTCACATTCGCATTGCGGCTAACTTGCAATATCAGCGCACATTTGCGTGCGCTGGTATAACTCAGTGGAGTGCAAACCATTTGTTATCTAGCCCTAAATATCTTTCAGCCAACATAAACAAATGGTTGGTTACTTTAGCGTTATCTTACTGGCCTCTTGAATGTGTTAAATGTATTTCAAAAAAATCAGTTTCACAGTGCAAACCTTTTAGAGATTTGATGACATCATCGTGTATCTATTTGCCTTACAAGCTGTACATGTGTCATGCACCGCGAGTCTCATTGTTTTTTAACCCAATTAACTGCTTTGTTTGCAGGTGTTACGGAAATATGGTTTCAATTTATCAGAAGACGAATTCTTCCACATCCTGGGCTACTTCGATAAAGATTTAAAATTAAAATTATCTTACAATGATTTTTTGAGTGATTTTCTAAGATAGAGAAGAATTGTGAGTTTACGATTGCCACCATTCTGTGTGATTGCCACATAGCCGATGATTGTATTTTTAATTAAAGGGACGTTACAATCAATATTTTCTATCATGCATATGAAAGAACAACATTTATATCTATTTTATTTTATTTTTTAAAATGTTAGATGAAATCTGTTTACATTTGAGTTGAAACTAATACAGCAGTATTGGTTTTGGATTTCCTGCTAATTCCTGCTGCCTGATGAGAGCAAATGCCTCTGCGTTACTGGTGGAGAGGGACAGACAACAAAAGAAAACATTGACTGAAATACATTGTAAATGTTTGTATAATGTCGGTGTTGGTCATTGCTCATAAACTGCAGAGCAATAAATTACATCAGAATGTCAAATAGGACCCTAATCATGTGTGCTATTTCAGTTAACAAATGTCTGCACCCTTACATGTTATTGGTAATGAAAATGTATTAAGGTTTTTGTATGAAGTGTTGGGAAACAAAATTATACTAAATATTTAAGCTGTAAACAAACTGACATTTGCAATAAAATTGTGTGCTAATAAAATGTGTTGTGCCTCTTCTGTATTTAGTGTCTGGGAAAACTTCAGTGGTGACATCAGTAGTGTATTTACTTTTTGTGCTGTTCTAGGCACTGGGAAATCTTCTGCCTCTGAGCCCTCTGCTTCTAATAATTGTAACTATATTTGCATCATACAAACAGAAGCCAGAGTCATATGCAGGGCTTCCAACATCTTTCATATTGCCAGATTGTTGCAGTTTGGGAGCTCAGCTGTGCTTTCTCTCTCGCCAAAGGGCTAGATTTCACCCATGGCCCAGCCCAGCCACTGCTTAGACCTCTCAGTCCTGGATGACAACCAGGAAATGATAGGATTATCCCTGTATACATCAATCCAACATGAATTAGGAATGAAGGCAGTGAAACACTTTCTACAGGGTGGCTCAGAAGAAAGTGAACTACATGCCATGTTTATACTCAAACTGTTAGAAGTCATATCGAATTACAACTTTTTTACCTTTGCAAATCAATTGTATCTGCAAGTCAGAGGCACGACAATGGACACAGCACGTGCACCCACCTTGGCCAATCTTGTTCTAGGCTGGTGGGAAAATCAGGAGGTACTTTCTGAGCCAAATTCACACATGACAGATAAAATTCCATTATGTATTCGCTATATAGATGACATCCTGTTCATATGGGAAGGCACTGAGGAAGAATTAACCCAATGTATCAATACCCTAAATTACAATGAATACTATATCAAATTGACTTTTAATCAAAGTAAAGTATCTATAGACTTCCTAGACCTATAGATTAGGGAAAAACTATCCACAAATCTATATAGAAAAGCAACAGCCACAAATAGTATACTCCACAGTAGAAGTGCACATGCAATTACATCTTTACCCATTGGAGAATTTCTTAGGATACGCCGCAATTGCAGCAATGAGGAAGACTTTCATAAAAGAAGCAGGGATATGGAATATAGACTAATAGAGGAGGGTTATAGCAAAAGGAAACTAAAAAAAGCAAAATACAGAGCGCTCAAAACACAAAGATCTTCATTACTATATAAAAAGAGTAAAGAACAAGACAGTCATACCAGACTTAGGGGCCAAATTATCAAGATCCGAATTCTTACAACCACTGCTCCATAACTGCTTGTGCAATGTTAAATGCCGATAGCGAATCATGTCGGACAGACATTGATAATTTGGCCCCATATTCTAACATATAATCTTCAGGTGAGGCAAGTGTTGAACATAATAAAAACATTTCCTGCAATCGGACAAAATTTTAGAACCCATAATTGGGAAGAGAGTTTAAATTGAATATAGAAAAAACAAATCCCTAAAAAATATGTCAACAAGCAGTCCCTTTACTGTGGACAAAACAAAATCCTCATTAACACCTGGCTCCTTCCCATGTGGAAATTGCTCAACATGTGAATATATAATTTGCACAACAGAAATGAAAGATTGGTTTGAGAAGATCCACAAAATACAAAAATACTAAAGGGGTCATCTATGAACTAACATGTTCATGTGAGAAGATCTATATACTGTAGGTATGACCACACGTAAATTGAGAACCAGACTTCTAGAACATATCAGGAATATTAAAAATTCAAGAAAAGACGCTGAGAATGGTAAAACACTAACCTCAGTTGCCTTATATTCTTTGAAATTCCACCACTCTAATCCCAAATTCTTAAGATGCAGAGGTATTGAAAAGATAACATTGGGTATAAGAGGGGGTAATATGGGAAAAAACTTACTCCAAAGAGAATGCAGATGGATTTATCTCCTGAATTCAGTTCATCCAAATAGACTGAATGAGAATAACTTTTATAGCTATTTATAAGACTTCAAAACAATATAAATAACAAGGATATGGTTGAAACTCAATCAACCGTACAAATCTTAAAGACTATTAATTCACACTCAATGTATATTATTCATAAGATAATGCCACTGAATAAATAATTGTAGAAATTAAATCATTGAACCAATCACGTTTTGTAATACACTCACTATTTTAAATTATCACTTTTTGAGCACTATACACAATATACACTATTTCCACTATCACAGGATACATTAAATATATTTAATTACAGACCGATGTAGGGGTCACTACCCACAATATTGCAGAGATGATCACTTTATAATTTTATATTTAGAAGAAAATGTTGACAAAACAGTTGATCAACTGATACTTATGTTTACACCATTTTACAGGAAACAACACACTCAACTTTTCATTTCAGTCACATTCAACTCAAAGAATCACTTATCACAATATCCACACGTTCACAATAATATAAAAATGCTTTTTATAGAAGGATACACTAATATGAATTATTGTGTTCACTAAGAACAAACAAAGTTTTAATAAAGGGATACCAAAGCACGAACTATTATATTCACTAAGACATAGGGATCAATTTATTATTGTCCGGATTGGGCCAATTCACCCTGTTTCTGCGCAAGCCTTAAGGCTCGCCGGAAACAGGAGTTAAAAAGCTCCTTAACTCATACGCCACCTCTGAGGCTGCGTACAGCAATCCGCCCAATCCTATACGATCGGGCTGATTGACACCCCTGCTAGCGGCCGATTGGCCACGAATCTGCAGGGGGCGGTATTGCACAAGCAGTTCACTAGAACTGCTTGTGCAATGCTGAATACGGACAGCGTATAAAGCAGTAATCAATATATATATCTGTTATTCTACATCTCAAGAATAGAATAACATTTAGAAACAATAACCTCAATTAAATTATTAGCCATATAAACAATTAGACCACAAATACATAAGGGGATACAACGTAACTGGTGAATTACAATATGATACAATAACGTCAACGTCATCAATGATTGACAGATGTATGTACCTATCAAAAAATTAAGGCGGGACAATATGGGTTATATAACCCGGAAGAATCGTCGGCCTGCTACCTTTAGATAAAGCAATAACAGCAAAACGCGTCAGGAGGGAGAGGGAACTAATGGGGTCATTATTTTAATGTGTTACTCCTACTTGTAACGGCCATGTTGCCACAATTTACTATTGAGCTCCATAGAGAAAGCAATAACACTGACCGGATGTGACATACAATGGCTCAGTGCTTTAATGCTTACATTGCAATAACCACAATATATAGCAGTCAATCACAGAGTGCACACATTGAGGCCGAAGTGTATATGTATATAATAATGGAAATTACCTAGTAGATACATTACATGGTCGCTACTACTTAACGAATATGCTCTTATCTCTCTGATGGTTATAGGGATATTTTAGCACAAACACCACAGATTACGCTACATGATGTGTGGTATTATAGTCATACTTGGTTATCATAGCCAGTATCTTTAGAGTGGACGATAATGAGCGCTAGAATAAGTTCTTTTGTTAGATAGCTATATTATTTAACTATAGACATAACGTATGAACAAGCGTTACTTTAGTTCTTCCATGAAGAGATACATGATAATTGATTTGGTATCAAACAAATTTACAACATAGTACAATCATCAAATGTGAGATTTACAAGGATTTACAAGGAGGGAAAACAGTACACCTCTCTGAACAGTGTCTGGGAGGCTGTGGTTGCTGCTGCACGCAATGTTGATGGTGAACAGATCAAAACACTGACAGAATCCATGGATGGCAGGCTTTTGAGTGTCCTTGCAAAGAAAGGTGGCTATATTGGTCACTGATTTGTTTTTGTTTTGTTTTTGAATGTCAGAAATGTATATTTGTGAATGTTGAGATGTTATATTGGTTTCACTGGTAAAAATAAATAATTGAAATGGGTATATATTTGTTTTTTGTTAAGTTGCCTAATAATTATGCACAGTAATAGTCACCTGCACACACAGATATCCCCCTAAAATAGCTATAACTAAAAACAAACTAAAAACTACTTCCAAAACTATTCAGCTTTGATATTAATGAGTTTTTTGGGTTCATTGAGAACATGGTTGTTGTTCAATAATAAAATTAATCCTCAAAAATACAACTTGCCTAATAATTCTGCACTCCCTGTATTAACCCCTAATCTGCCGCCCCCGCTATCGCTGACACCTGCATTACACAATTAACCCCTAATCTTCCGTTCCAGACACCGCCGCCACCTACATTATCCCTATGAACCCCTAATCTGCTGCCCCCAACATCGCCGACACCTACATTATATTTATTAACCCCTAATCTGCCCCCCCCCCCAACGTCGCCGCCACCTAACTTCAAGTATTAACCCCTAATCTGCCGACCGGACCTCGCCGCCACTATAATAAATGTATTAACCCCTAAAGCTAAGTCTAACCCTAACACCCCCCCTAAATTAAATATAATTTTAATCTAACAAAATAAATTAATTCTTATTAACTAAAGTTTTCCTATTTAAAACTAAATACTTACCTGTAAAATAAACCCTAATATAGCTACAATATAACGAATAATTATATTGTAGCTATTTTAGGATTTATATTTATTTTACAGGCAACTTTGTATTTATTTTAACTAGGTTCAATAGCTATTAAATAGTTGTTAACTATTTAATAGCTACCTAGTTAAAATAATTACAAAATTACCTGTAAAATAAATCCTAACCTAAGTTACAATTAAACCTAACACTACACTATCAATAAATTAATTAAATAAATTAACTACCAATACCTACGATTAAATACAATAAAATAAAATAAACTAAATTACAAAAAAAAACAAACACTAAATTACAGAAAATAAAAAAAATATTACAAGAATTTTAAACTAATTACACCTAATCTAAGCCCCCTAATAAAAAAAAAAAAAAAAAAAAAAATAATAAAAGTCCCTACCCTATTCTACATTACAAAGTAATCAGCTCTTTTACCAGCCCTTAAAAGGGCTTTTTGCGGGGCATGCCCCAAAGTAATCAGCATTTTTGCCTGTAAAAAAAATACAACCCCCCAACATTAAAACCCACCACCCACATACCCCTACTCTAACCCACCCAAACCCCCCTTAAATAAACCTAACACTACCCCCCTGAAGATCTCCC
Organism: Bombina bombina; assembly: GCF_027579735.1. Classification (NCBI taxonomy): domain Eukaryota; kingdom Metazoa; phylum Chordata; class Amphibia; order Anura; family Bombinatoridae; genus Bombina; species Bombina bombina. Next base: position 1,111,338,846 of record NC_069504.1, read on the forward strand.
TACCTTGAGTCGTCTTCACCCAGCCGGGCCGAAGTCTTCATCCGATGGGGCAGAAGAGGACATCCAGACCGGCAGAAGTCTTCAGCCTATCTGAGCAGAAGAGGACATCCTGACCGGCAGAAATCTTCATCCAAGCGGCATCTTCTTCCCAGCCGACGCGGATCCATCCTCTTCAACTGACGCCTACTCAAAGGTTCCTTTAAATGACGTTATCCAAGATGGCCCTCGAATTCCGATTGGCTTGCATTCTATTGGCTGTTCCGATCAGTCTGCCAGTACTAAAATAAAACTGCCAGTACCCAGTTTTCCCCAAAAAAGAAAGTTTTTTTTTTGTTTTTTTTCTTAAATACAGCGTTTTCTGTAATGTAGCTGCCCCCCCAATAATCCCATCCCCCTACCCTAGCAGATCCTATTAAATTTTTAAAAAAAAAAAAAAAACGTTTTCTGTCCCCCTCTCTCTTAACACTAATCATTGGTGGTAGTGGTTGTTGCGCGCGTGCGCACACACACACACACATGCATGTGCGCGCCCCCACAGGCCCCCTCCACACGCTCCCAGCATCCGGCGTGCACAATGCACTTGCAGGAACCGGATGCCGGGTAGCGATGGGCCGCCCACCCGCCTCCCTTGTAAGCTCCCACCCACCAACGAACGGCAATATTGCTACCGGTGCAGAGAGGGCCACAGAGTGGCTCTCTCTGCATCGGATGCTTTTTAAAGGGTATTGCAGGATGCCTCAATATCGAGGCATCACTGCAATACCCTGAGAGCTGCTGGGATCGATCGCAATCGCTTCCAGCACTCTCTTAGACAACTGACGTACCAGGTACGTCCATTGTCACTAACTGTCAGTTTTTGCAGGACGTACCTGGTACGTCAGTTGTCATTAAGGGGTTAAGGTGCAATAGTCCTATTTCTGCAGAGGGGAGCTAAATAACCCCAGAGCAAGCCACAAAGAAATGTAAGCACCATGTGTTACACACACTGGGGGCTAATAACACAACAGTCTTACATATAGACGCCTATTTATCAAGCCGCCAACTGCAAATACGCTTGAATTCCACAGCGTAATTATGGCGAGATTGATTTGCCTTATTTATCAAAGCCTACAGACCGGCAAAAGTTGAAATTTGTGACGTAACAGACGATCCGCCTGTCTCAGTCCGACACAGATCGATGCTTATGTCGCTACAGATGTTCCGAATACACATTCGGCACTATTTGACACTTTTCAAAAGTTATCAAATAATTAACAGGTACGCTCATCAGTATTCCGGCCCAGCGTACCTGCTTTTCAATCCGCCGCCCTGCAGGCCGCGGATGCCATAGGAATCAATGGGAGTCTGAAAGCAGCGAAAGATTATGTTCGCTGCTGCCCGATATCCCATTGATTTCTATGCTAGAATAAAAGTTATGTTTACACCTAACACCCTAACATAACCCCCGAGTCTAAACACCCCTAATCTGCCACCCCGACACCGCAGCCACCTACATTATACTTATTAACCCCTAATCTTCTGCCCTGACACCGCCGCCACCTACATTATACTTATTAACCCCTAATCTACCGCCCCGACACCGCCGACACCTACATTATACTTATTAACCCGGAGCCCACCGCAACTAAATAAAGTTATTTACCCCTAAACCCCTGGCCTCCCACATCACCATAAACTAAATTAACTTATTAACCCCTAAACCTAACAACCCGCTAACGTTACATTCAAATTACCTCATCCCTACCTTATAATAAATTAAAACTTACATTTAGAATTAAATTAAACTATATTAAACTAATAATTAATCTACCCTAACTGTTATACTAAAATTACATTAAACTACAAATTAAATTAACTATATTATATATTTAAACACCTAACCTTACTCAAATTATTTAAATCTACTATTAAAAATTACAAAGTTACAAAAAACTAACAACTAAGTTACACAAAATAACAAACACTAAGTTACAAAAAAATAAACACTGTTACACAAAATAAAAAATAAATTATCAAATATTTAAACTAATTACACCTAATTTAAGAGCCCTATGAAAATAAAAAAGCCCCCCCCCTCAAAATAAAAAAACCCTAGCCTACAATAAACTACCAATGGCCCTTAAAAGGGCTTTTTGCGGGGCATTGCCCCAAAGAAATCAGCTCTTTTACCTGTAAATGAAAATACAAACACCCCCCGAACAGTAAAACCCACCACCCAAGAAGTTCAAGAAGACGTCGATTGAAGAGGATGCTTCGTGCCGGATGGATGAAGCCAGCAGAAGTCTTCATCCAAGCGGGCCGAAGTCTTCTATCTTCATCCATCCGGCACAAAGCATCCTCTTCAATCGACGTCTTCTTGAACAATGAAGTTTCCTTTAAATGATGTCATCCAAGATGGCGTGCCTTAGATTCCGATTGGCTGATAGAATTCTATCAGCCAATCGGAATTAAGGTGGAAAATATCCTATTTGCTGTTGCAATCAGCCAATAGGATGGAGCTTGCATTCTATTGGTTGATTGGAATAGCCAATAGAATGCAAACTCAATCCTATTGGCTGATTGGAATCTAAGGGATGCCATCTTGGATGACGTAATTTAAAGGAAACTTCATTGTTCAAGAAGACGTTGATTGAAGAGGATGCTCCGCGTCAGATGTCTTAATGTAATTTTAGTATAACAGTTAGGGTAGATTAATTATTAGTTTAATATAGTTTAATTTAATTCTAAAGGTAAGTTTTAATTTATTATAAGATAGGGATGAGTTAATATTTAATGTAAAGTTAGCGGGTTGTTAGGTTTAGGGGTTAATAGGTTAATTTAGTTTATGGGGGTTTAGGGGTTAATAGGTTTAGTAAGTGGTAGTGATGTGGAAGGCCAGGGATTTGGGGGTTAATACATTTATTTAGTTGCGTTGGACTCCGGGAGCGGAGGGATAGGGGTTAATACATTTATTTAGTTGCGGCAGGGGCGGGGCGCAGCGGCATAGGGGTTAATAAGTTTATTAGAGTTGCGGTGGGCTCTGGGAGCGGCAAGATAGGGGTTAATAACTTTATTTAGTTGCAGCGGGGTGAGGGAGCTGCTGGATAGGGGTTAAACATTTTAGGATAGTGGGGGTGTTTAGTGACAGGGTATGAAAAAAGCTGAGAAAAAGCCGAATAGATGCGAGATCGATGACTGTTAGTTAACAACAGTCCGCTGCTTTTTGACAGCTTTTTATATAAATATGGAGGCGAGCGCATTGGTGCCGTTGAATGCAAGAAAGTTGACGGCTTGATAAGTAGGCCTCTTAGTGTATTGTAGGAAGTGTTACTGCCCATTACTAGAGGATCTCACCATCCCTCTAACCTGATCGTGCTCCAGCTCCTCCCACCAGGAGCAGCAGTGTTTACTAAAGTGTTTCTGTTCTCTGAACAGAGGGAACTTAGTTCCTCCTGCAAAAATAGTGCAGGAACTCTGTTCCCATGCGGTCCTGCTCGACTTGACCCCAGTTTTTCCCTTTTGACTCTGCATATGAGCAATTTATGGCTACATATTTTTCTCTTACAGAAGCAATGTGATCACACATCTATTTGTATTCTAATTTTGTATATAAGGCACTATATACACACTTCGGCTTATTTTCCTGGCTAGGAGCTCAATTCTCAATTAGAGGAATATAATTTCCCTGGTCTCACCATTTAACCACATATATGTGCTTTTAGGACCTATACGTAAGGGATAATCCAATTAATAATTTTTTTGTATAACTTCTGTTTTTAATTTTACCATTTTTTTATACATATACAGGTAGCCCTCAGTTTACGCTGGGGTAAGGTTCCAGAAGGAATAGTTGTAAATCGAAACCGTTGTAAATTGAAACCCAGTTTATAATGTCAATGGGAAGTGAGGAAGATAGGTTCCAGGCCCCTCTCAAAATTGTCATAAGTAACACCTAATACATTTATTTTTAAAGCTTTGAAATGAAGACTTTAAATGCTAAACAGCATCATAAACATAAAAAAATAATCATACAACACAGAATATATAATTAAACTAAGTTAAATGAACAAAAACATTTGCTAAACGGCATTATAAACCTAACAAAATAATCACACAACACAGACTTCACTTGCATTTTTCTGCAAACAGTTCTTTCTATGCATTCCAATCTGGACTGATTTATAGACAGGAAGATCTTGTTCCTTTGAAATCTGCTCGATAGCTCAGGTCTGGTTAAACTGATTAATTTCAGCTTGCTTGGCTTTGCTGCAACACAAGCAGACAGCTCCACCTACTGGCTATTTTAATAAATGCACTGCTTCTCAATGCTTTTCAATAGCAGTGACATGACTGGAAAAAAAGGTTGTTATTCTGAAACGGTGTAAATTGAACCGTTGTAAAACGAGGGCCACCTGTATATATATATATATATATATATATATATATATATATATATATATATATATCTACAAGTAAAGGTTATGTTTTATTTTTAACTCCTTGTGCCACACAATAATAAGTGGTCATTTTACCTCGAGTTTCTTTTGTCTAGCCATCTAAAATTGTCAGAATATAAGGTGAAGTGCTAGATAGTGTATACTTTTTTCAGTGTCTATGCTGATTATTTGGTAAATAAGGAAATGATAGGAGGTATGCACCAAAAGGGACTATGCACACTCACTAGACAAAATAAATTACTGATTTGTAGTAAAATATTTGGAAAGCATATGAGTGGGAACACATCATGCCATATAACTAGCCTTTTAACTCTGCAGCCCCTCAAATCATGCTGCCCTAGGCAAAGGTCTAGTGGGCATTGGCCAAAATACATTCTTGACTGACAGTGATATTTTTTAGTCATTGCTGCTAGAGACAGCAAAGTCAAAATAAAAACTTTCTTTTATAAGGTGGTAAGGGTCCACAACTCCATTACGTCTGGGATTCGACTCCAGGCAACTAGGAGGAGGCAAAGATTCCCAAAACTCCAGGAGTACTCAGTCCTTTCCACCTCTCTGATAAGCCAGTCTAATCTTTGCCTCCCAGGAGGAAGGTTAAGAATTGAGGTGCTCCAGATTTTTAATTGAGAGGTTTCCTCATACCAATTTGAGGCCAATTTTCCCCTCAGAGAGCTGTTACTGAAAGACAGAGGGGATATTGGAGTATAGGTTAGTGACACAATTACTACCAGCGAGGAGCTAGTCACAAGCCTGGTACATGGTATTGCGGGGACCAGTCCCTTGGCCTCCTCTTGTTGTCGACAAGATACTCCTTACAGTAATCCTCTGCTGTGACGTACACAGCACAGGATGAGCTCTCTACTGGACAAAATCATGGCGGCAGGGTCTGAGCTGAGTAGAATGGGTGCACTTCAGGTAAGTACATTCTCTCACTTTGCACTCACATAGCCCACCGACTATTAACAGGTACAGTTATCACACAGTACATCATAGCCAGGGAACACATCTATTAGACAGAGTCACACCACATTACATACTATAATCTGTATAAAGTATGTATATTGTTTTAAGGAGAAGTTTCTGTGCTTTGAACCTCATGATGATTAAATGGTTTAACCTTTATTCATTTTAAACTAATTTGAGATTTTGAATAATTACTTGGATTTTTTCTTTCACTTTAGCGTTTATAGGTTTTCTCTTTGCTATGTCTTTGCTTTTTAGTGTGCGCACCTGCTTTTTGTACAGCTCATTTGTTTCAGTGCGCTACCGATTCTCTCTTTTAGTTATGGTAGCTTGCTTGGTTAGCGTGTTCTCGTTACGATACTTAGTTTAGATGGAGAGCACTACTTGGCACACAGCACGCAGTAGTTCATTTTTCTTCCAGCCTTTTCTGTCAGCACACCCTCATGGATTCTTCTCTGCAACTCGACTTTAGTTCTGCGCTGCTGTTAAGCTCAGTGGTATCTGAGGGGCAAAGATTTCCAACATTTTCCAACCGTAAATATCTAAACTTGTGGGTTATTTTTTTCTAAATTGTTTCTAAAGCTGTTTTGTCATTGTGAGGTTCTAAATAATTCAATGCCAGTTATATTCTCCTATTTGCTGTTTAAAATCCCTGAATTTCTTGCTGTCCCAGCAAAAATGTACAGCTCTCACTCTGTGTTGTGCACTCTAAACTGAAGACAACAATAAGGTTTGTCAAAACAATATCACTGATCTGTAAATACCCACCAGTGTGTAAGCATTCTTAAATTCCAAGATGGCGGCACCCAGTGTGAAGATGCAGAGCTTCCCTAACCAGCACTTGGAACAATGAATGTACATGTAAAATGGCATCTGTGTGTTTTGTCTATGCACAAAAGCAATATTTATTGTATAAGGTCTTTCGTGTGAATATAAAACCTAAGAGACCATTTTTATGGTTTATGAAGTTCTGTATGAGCAATCACAGTGACTTTACCAGAGCTTTTCACTTAATATTGGTTAATATTTCCAGCATTAATGTTATTATCGCTTGAGCACAAGGGTTAACCATGAAGTTATAGGGCTCCATTTATCAAGGCTTCAACTCTCAATCTGTGTCTGCATGTTTTAGATTTATCAAGGTATGCACCCTATTCAAAACATTTTTTTTTTCCTGCGCCTGAATTTAATCACAATGTGTATTTGCATTGGATCACATATTTTCCACATGTATTAAATGCTGTGTAGTCTGAAACTCACGTCTAAAAATTCCCCCGGATAGCAAATGTGTATTCGACACCTGCTTTGTTGCAAAGGCCATAAAAAACAATAGTCTGAAAATCTGAATGAAATCAATCACATAAGAACCAAAGATTACATAAGTGTATAATGAATGTTAATTCTAAACATTTCAGCAATTAAATACCATGGAAAACAATAGACCATCTGGAATTCAAAATGAATATAATTTGGTACATAGGGGTCAATTTATTATAGTGTGAGCAGACATAATACGATGTAGTATATCATGTCCACTGCACATCAATAAATGCAGACAGCATACACTGTCGGCATTTATCATTGCACCAGCAGTTCTTGTGAACTGCTTGTGCAATACCGCCCCCTGCAGATTCAGGGCCAATCGGCCGCTAGCAAGGGGTGTCAATCAACCCGATCGTATTCGATCAGGTTGATTTATGTCCGCTGCCTCAGAGCAGGCGGACAGGTTATGGAGCAGCGGGTTATGGAAGGCTCGCCAGAAACATGGGGCATACGGAGCTTGATAAATTGACCCCATAGAAATAAATTGTCTTAAATGTGGTTGTGAATGGAAGTTTTGCTATTTACAGTTGCAGCAACCCTTCTTCTAAGAAGGTGAGATAGAGAATGCCATGTTTTACCAGAAAGGGGAGAGGTTGTTATCTGACAAAGGCGGCGTATAAATTGTTTTTGCCCCTTCGTGGTCTTGAAGGTCTAACTGACCGTGAGATATTGCAGAGGTTCCGGTTATCAAGGCAAAAAATGATGATGCTAATTGATCAGATACAGAACTATTTGGAACCAGTCACCTTCAGAACAAGGACTATGACTGACATGTTGATATTGTTGGCCATTCTGCATTTCATGTCGGTATGAGTCAATCTACGTTCTTCAGATACCTACGGACTGTATAAGACTCCATGTGCACAATGTGTAAACGGACATTAAACTCCTGGTTACAACTTCAGTAACATGGCTACTACTCACTATGCTTAAGCCATTACATAAGACTGCTGGTAAAGCTATGCATCTTTAGATTATGCACCACCATCTTGTAGCACACATAGTGTTGCACCCTGTGATAGAAGCAGTGCACTTTCACAGATTAGTCACACTACTGCATTTTGACAGCTGTACTTTGCACTCTGGTTTAGCTTACACAACAGAGAACTTAAACTTTACATATTTGCAGTATTTTCTACACAGTTTAAAAGTTATATAACAAATATGAAAGGCCTCAGGAATAATAAAGAGCATTCTACCCACTGCAAAAAATGTATAGCACCAACTCTGTGTTGTGCACTCTAAACTGAAGACAACAATAAGGTTTGTCAAAACAATATTACTGACCTGTGAATACCCACCAGTGTGTAAGTATTCTTAAATTCCAAGATGGCGGAGCCCAGTGTGAAGATGCAGAGCTTCCCTAACCAGCACTTGTAACAGGTTAAAATTAGACAATGTCTTTAAAGAGAGCTACAGGCACTAGAGGAAAAACCATAGCATGGTGAGCAGTAACTGCACTACTGTAGTTATACCTACCCGTTTAATGTCCCTTTAAGCGTCATGTTTGCCTCTCTGAAACACCCAAGGAATGACAATCAGTGAAACTAAATTTTTTCTGTATTGCTGGCATTCCAAGTGTATTAGGTGCTGTAGACTGTTGTTTTGAGGCCACCAAGGTCTCACCCCTTATCCGCGTCTAGTCTGGCTGCTAATTTATCAATCTTCTCCAACTATCGCTCCTGATTGTGAAGATATCCGGTGCTAATTTTGATAAATGTTGGCATCAGACACTAATTTGGAGGGCTCAAAGTGACGCGAACATTTTCACATACGCTCGCTTCTACTTTTTAAACTTTACCGAGTGGACCAGATAATATGAAGATCTGGTCACTTGTTCAGGCCATATCAGAGCCATATAATTATGGCTAGACCCTATATTTCTATAGTTAGCAAGTTTCTATATTTTTTTCAGTTTCTAGTTTTAGTACAACAGATTATAATATGTTTAATTCCAATGTGGCCCCTTAGTTGACTGAACACAGCTTTTTTAAATAATCTATATTTTACAAAAACGTTAATGTCCTCTTTATTAGCTATCACTACCAGATCATTACTGCAGCTATGATGACACTGATATGACGCTTACAGCTGAAAGGAAACTGCATGTATACAAACTGTATAAATAAATGGGTGTTTGCTCCATATGAGTCTGGCAGACTTACCAAATAAAAAAAAATAACAACACAGAAGAGTGTTCTGGAAGTAGATAACTAGATAACGCGCTGCTTTTCTGAGTTTCAAAGTTCTTTACTGTATCTCAAAAAAACATTATTATAATGAATTTTCCAAGAACTGCAACAGAGAAGGAACATTTTAAAAGATTCCAATTAAATATGTTTGTCAGCGAGACCGTATTTGCATCTCTTTTGTGTTAAATCCTATTACACAGAATAATATATTTCCACAATTGTTTCCTCCACTGTGTGAATTATATTGCGCAGTTATTGGCATAAAACTGTACAATATGTTATTTATTCTTTGCTGAACCAGTCTAGGCTCCTCTCATGCTAAAACTTTCCAAATGTTCCATTTACGTTTCTAATAGCACAGTTTTACTGAAAATTTAATTTCCATATCATAGAATCCGAGGCAAACCGTGCATTGTGCAGTGTGACCCGTATTGTATTTGTCTGGAACGGCAAAAAATGTATTTACATGCATGAGAGGAAATAATAGACTTGCAATTGAAGTCACCGAAGCAAGAAAGTATCATATGGCTTATCATATAATCTTTTACTTGCCTAAATACAGACATCAGCCTTATTTAAATTCAGAAGAATATACATTAGTCTTTTATTTTATCTGACGACAAAACATTTTCACTTTCGCACTATTACTAGCTGACAAAAGCTAACATATATAGCATCCAATTATTGGTTAAAAAAAATCCCTAAACAATTCATTGAATATTTTAAAGTTATATTTAAAGGGACAGCACTTTTTAACAACTTTTTCATTTACTTCTCTTTTCAAATTTGCTTTGTTCTTTTGGTATCTTTTATTGAAGAGTAAAACTAGGTAGACTCATAAGAGCTCAGGAGTGTGAACATTTCTTTAATATTCTATACACACAGTATGCTGTAATTAGGCGCGCTCACTTACAGACAAACGATCCGTCTTTCGTCTTTGGTACACCGGCACAATGGAGCGTGGGCGGGGACACACCCCCTTACCTAAACCAATGCAGAGGCTGCTACTACTGGTGGAACTGCCACTCACACCCCAAACAAAAGTTCAACAAAGTATCCAAAACGAAGTAGCGCACTGAGCACAGAGGACAAGTAAAGGTAGAACAGATCACATTCAAATCAAGGGAATAAAACTTCAGAAATGTATTTAGAAAATTAAGAACATAGCGACAGAATAGTCAGCACGAAAATAAAACCATCGGTTGAGGCATGGAGAGGTTCACGCGCAGACGCGTTTCTTTACTATTCTATGGGAGCAGTGTTTTGTAACATTATTTGTAGCTTTGGTATACAATGTTGTAAAACACTGCTGCCATAGAGTACTAAAGACACCTACACATATATAATAAATTGCATGCTCTGAATCATGAATGTTTAATTTTTACTTTACTATCCCTTTAAATATCCAGAAGCATAATAGTTAAAATAATGTTAAAGGGATGTGAAGTTCGAAATTTAATATCACTTAAATAGTTTAATTAGGTGTAGTTAAAAAAACAACTTTATATTGTACTTTATTTTGTACTCTTTTCCTACAAATGAACTCTGAAAACTGTTTTTCCCACTGCCCTCTGATAGATCTTTGTGCATCTTGAAACTTCAAACCCTGACCTGTTGATTTACACATGTCGCATATGGCCACAGCGAGTAAAATAAAGATAACACACAAGGTTTTTCAAGGGGTGTTTCCTGGACTGCTAATTTTACCAATAAAAGGCTAGATTACAATTGGCGATTTAGGGGTTTTCTCGGCTTTTTGCATGCGACCAAAATGGCGTGTATATTACGAGTTGAAAGTTAACGTGTTTGCTTGAGTGCAAATATATATAATGTGCGTCAGGTTAGCACAACCTCAGAGCTCTGGTTAACTGTTCAAAGATATGAGTTCTTTGGTAAAAAAAAGGGCTTTAACATAGAGATACATATATACTCCTCTAAGGGCTATATTATGAGTGGAGCTCTAATTATCTTCATGCTCACTGTGCTCGCCTAACCAAAAGTTACAATATCCTGAAGCATTAAAGTATTCTCCGATAATCTTCAATGGACCGTAAGAAGTGAGGGGGGGGAGGGGGAAGCGCACCAACTATATACTCCTCTAAGGGCTATATTACGAGTGGAGCTCTAATTATCTTCATGCTCACTGTGCTCGTCTAGCCTGAAGTTACAATATCCTGACGCATTAAAGTATTCTCCGATAATCTTCAATGGAGCGTAAGAAGTGGGGGGGGGGGGGGAGCGCGCCAACTAGACATGAAATATGAATATTTCACATTCCAATGTTCATATATATATATATATACCCTCACCGGCCACTTTATTAGGTACACCTTGCTAGTACCGGGTTGGACCCTCTTTTGCCTTCAAAACTGCCTTAATTTTTTGTGGCATAGATTGAACAAGGTGTTGGAAACATTCCTCAGAGATTTTGGTCCATATTGACATGATAGCATCACGTAGTTGCTGCAGATTTGTCGGCTGCACACCCATGATGCGAATCTCCCGTTCCACCACATCCCAAAGGTGCTCTATTGGATTAAGATCTGGTGACTGTGGAGGCCATTGCAATACAGTGAACTCATTGTCATGTTCAAGAAACCAGTTTGAGATGATTTGAGCTTTGTGACATGGGACATTATCCTGCTGGAAGTAGCCATCAGAAGATGGGTACACTGTAGTCATAAAGGGATGGACATGGTCAGCAACAATACTCAGGTAGGCAGTGGAGTTTAAACAATGCTCAATTGGTTCTAATGGGCCCAAACTTTACAAAGAAAATATCTAAAAAAAACATTACACCACCACCACCAGCCTGAACCATTGATACAATGCAGGATGGATCCATGCTTTCATGTTGTTTATGCCAAATTCTGACCCTACCATCTGAATGTTGCAGCTGAAATCAAGACTTATCAGACCAGGCAACATTTTTCCAATCTTCTATTGTTCAATTTTGGTGAGCCTGTACGAATTGTAGCCTCAGTTTCCTGTTCTTAGCTGACAGGAGTGGCACCTGGTGTGGTCTTCTGCTGCTGTAGCCCATCTGCTTTAAGGTTCGGCGTGTTGTGCATTCAGAGATGTTATTATGCATATATTGGTTGAAAGGAGTGGTTATTTGAGTTACTGTTGCCTTTCTATGATCTCAAACCAGTCTGCCCATTCTCCTCTGACAAAAAAGAGTGTTTTACCCCTACAATTATATAGGAAACGTTCTCACTGAATAATACAGAAATGATTTTTTAACCATTCATACTATATCTTTATTAGTTTAACTATTCCATCATACACGTTTAAAAACACTTAAACTCTCTAGGTATTAATATTTAGCATAGGTGTGTGAATAATACCTCTGAGAATCATGTATCTAGATGTGAAACTGTGTAATTGGTTTGTATAATATCAAGCAGTCAGATACAAACAATATCTTTTGTATCTAGAGAGTTTAAGCAGACAGAATCTATTACACTGAACAGCAGTGCTAAAGTTAACTGTGCAAGCAAGGACTTTATAATTACAGATAGAGTATTAGCTAGATAGCTTTAATCTCGTAATCTGACATCCCACATATTAACAGGTCCTCTTGTTACAGCATTATTTCTGAATTTATTAGTAGCCGGCTACAAAAGATATTGTTTGTATCTGACTGCTTGATATTATACAAACCAATTACGTTTCACATATAGATACATGATTCTCAGAGGTATTATTCACACACCTATGCTAAATATTAATATCTAGAGCGTTTAAGTGTTTTTAAACGTGTATGATTGAATAGTTAAACCAAAAAAGTATGAATGGGTAAAAAATCATTCCTGTATTATTCAGTGAGAAATTTTCCTATATAATTGTAGGGGTAAAACACTCTTTTTTTGTTACAGACTTTGTAACTCATTTTTCTATGAGTCTCCTTAGTGCTATATTGCCCCCCTAACAGGTGCTTGTTGATTACAAAAATATTTGGCAGCTATAGATCCTTTAGATAGGAAGCTTGAATCTTATCTAAGGAAGGCTTAATTATGTTCAGGTCATCTTCTTAGGCCTGCTATTTCTTTGGCTGATGTTGCTGCAGCTTCAACTTTTTGGTTGGAGGCTTTAGCGCAACAAGTACCAGATCATAATGTGTATAGCATTGTTAAGCTGATTCAACATGCTAATAATTTCATTTGTGATGTCATTTTTGATATCATTAGAATTGATGTCAGGTATATGTCTTTAGCTATTTTAGCTAGAAGAGCTTTATGGCTTAAATCTTGGAATGCAGATATGACTTCTAAGTCAACGTTGCTATCGCTTTCTTTCCAAGGTAATAAATTGTTTGGTTCTCAGTTGGATTCTATAATTTCAACTGTCACTAGGGGGAAGGGAGCTTTTTTGCCTCAGGATAAAAAATCTAAAGGTAAATTTAGGGCTGCTAACCGTTTTCGTTCCTTTTGTCAGAATAAGGAACAGAGGCCTGACCCTTCCCCTAAAGGAACGGTTTCCAATTGGAAGCCTTCTCCAGTCTGGAATAAATCCAAGCCTTTTCGAAAATCAAAACCAGCCCCCAAGTCCGCATGAAGGTGCGGCCCTCATTCCAGCACAGCTGGTAGGGGGCAGACTACGGTTTTTCAAAGATGTTTGGATCAATTCAATTCAAAATCATTGGATTCAGAACATTGTTTCTCATGGGTACAGAATAGGTTTCAAGGTAAGACCGCCTGTGAGAAGGTTCTTTCTCTCACGCATTCCAGTGAACCCAGTAAAGGCTCAGGCTTTCCTGAAATGTGTTTCAGACCTGGAGTCATCTGGGGTAATTGTGCCAGTTCCATATCTGGAACAGGGTCTGGGGTTTTATTCAAATCTGTTCATTGTACCAAAGAAAGAGAATTCTTTCAGACCAGTTCTGGATCTAAAATTTTTTAATTGTTATGTAAGGATTCCAACATTCAAAATGGTGACTATAAGGACTATTCTGCCTTTTGTTCTGCAAGGGCATTATATGTCCACAATAGACTTACAGGATGCTTATCTTCATATTCCAATTCATCCAGATCACTATCAGTTCCTGAGATTCTCTTTTCTAGACAAGCATTACCAATTTGTTGCTCTTCCTTTTGGCCTAGCAACAGCTCCAAGGATCTTCTCAAAAGTTCTCGGTGCCCTTCTATCTGTAATCAGAGAGGGGGTATTGCGGTGTTTCCTTATTTGGACGATATCTTGGTACTTGCTCAGTCTTTACATTCTGCAGAATCTCACACAAATCAACTTGTGTTGTTTCTTCAAAGACATGGTTGGAGGATCAATTTACCAAAAAGGTCCTTGATTCCTCAGACAAGGGTAACCTTTTTAGGATTCCAAATAGATTCAGTATCCATGACTTTGTCTCTTACAGACAAAAGGAGTCTGAAATTGGTTTCAGCTTGTCGGAACCTTCAGTCTCAGTCATTCCCTTCAGTAGCTATGTGCATGGGGGTTTTAGGTCTCATGACTGCAGCATCGGACGCGATCCCCTTTGCTCGTTTTCACATGAGACCTCTTCAGCTTTGTATGCTGAACCTATGGTGCAGGGATTATACAAAGATATCACAATTGATATCCTTAAATCCCAATACTCGACTATCTCTGACTTGGTGGTTAGATCACCACCGTTTGGTTCAGGGGGCCTCTTTTCTTCGTCCAACCTGGACTGTGATTTCAACAGATGTGAGTCTATCAGGTTGGGGAGCTGTCTGGGGATCTCTGACAGCGCAGGGGGGTTGGAAATCTCAAGAGGCGAGATTACCAATCAATATTTTGGAACGTGCGATTCTCAGAGCTCTTCAGTTCTGGCCTCTTCTGAAGAGAGAACCGTTTATTTGTTTTCAGACAGACAATGTCACAACCGTGGCGTATGTCAATCATCAAGGTGGGACTCACAGTCCTCAAGCTATAAAAGAAGTATCTCGGATACTTGCATGGGCGGAATCCAGCTCCTGTCTAATCTCTGCGGTCCATATCCCAGGTATAGACAATTGGGAAGCGGATTATCTCAGTCACCAGACGTTACATCCGGGAGAATGGTCTCTTCACCCAGATGTGTTTCTTCAGATTGTTCAGATATGGGGTCTTCCAGAAATAGATCTGATGGCTTCTCATCTAAACAGGAAACTTCCCAGGTATCTGTCCAGGTCTAGGGATCCTCAGGCGGAAGCAGTGGATGCGTTGTCACTTCCTTGGAATTATCAACCTGCTTATATCTTTCTGCCTCTAGTTCTTCTTCCAAGAGTGATTTCCAAAATCATAATGGAGCGTTCGTTTGTACTGCTGGTGGCTCCAGCATGGCCACACAGGTTTTGGTATGCGGATCTTGTTCGGATGTCCAGTTGCCAACCTTGGCCACTTCCATTAAGGCCAGACCTTCTATCTCAAGGCCCGTTTTTCCATCAGGATCTCAAATCATTAAATTTGAAGGTATGGAGATTGAACGCTTAGTGCTTAGTCATAGAGGTTTCTCTGACTCAGTCATCAATACTATGTTGCAGGCTCGTAAATCTGTGTCTAGAAAGATTTATTACCGAGTTTGGAAGACTTACATTTCATGGTGTTCTTCTCATAAGTTCTCTTGGCATTCTTTTAGAATTCCTAGAATTTTACAGTTTCTTCAGGATGGTTTGGATAAGGGTTTGTCTGCAAGTTCCTTGAAAGGACAAATCTCTGCTCTTTCTATTCTGTTTCACAGAAAAATTGCTAATCTTCCTGACATTCTTTGTTTTGTACAGGCTTTGGTTCGTATCAAGCCTGTCATTAAGTCAATCTCTCCTCCTTGGAGTTTTAATTTGGTTTTGAGAGCTTTACAGGCTCCTCCTTTTGAGCCTATGCATTCTCTGGACATTAAATTACTTTCTTGGAAAGTATTGTTTGTTTTGGCTATCTCTTCTGCTAGAAGAGTTTCTGAATTATCTGCTTTTCTTGTGAGTCTCCTTTTCTGATTTTTCATCAGGATAAGGCGGTTTTGCGGACTTCATTTAAATTTTTACCTAAGGTTGTGAATTCCAACAACATTAGTAGAGAAATTGTTGTCCCTTCATTGTGTCCTAATCCTAAGAATTCTTTGGAAAGATCTTTGCATTCTTTGGATGTGGTAAGAGCTTTGAAATATTATGTTGAAGCTACTAAAGATTTCAGAAAGACTTCTAGTCTATTTGTTATCTTTTCTGGTTCTAGGAAAGGTCAGAAAGCTTCTGCCATTTCTTTGGCTTCTTGGTTAAAGCTTTTGATTCATCATGCTTATTTGGAGTTGGGTAAATCCCCGCCTCAGAGGATTACGGCTCATTCTACCAGGTCAGTTTCTACTTCCTGGGCTTTTAAGAATAATGCTTCTGTTGATCAGATTTGCAAAGCAGCAACTTGGTCTTCTTTGCATACTTTTACTAAATTCTACCATTTTTATGTTTTCTCTTCAGAAGCAGTTTTTGGTAGAAAAGTTCTTCAGGCAGCTGTTTCAGTTTGATTCTTCTGCTTATAATTTCAGTTTTTTTCATTATAAGATTAAAACTTTTTGATTTGGGTTGTGGATTCTTTTTTCAGCGGAATTGGCTGTATTTATTTTTATCCCTCCCTCTCTAGTGACTCTTGCGTGGAGTTCCACATCTTGGGTATTTGCTATCCCATACGTTACTAGCTCATGGACTCTTGCCAATTACATGAAAGAAAACATAATTTATGTAAGAACTTACCTGATAAATTCATTTCTTTCATATTGGCAAGAGTCCATGAGGCCCACCCTTTTTTGTGGTGGTTATGATTTTATTGTATAAAGCACAATTATTCCAATTCCTTGTTGATGCTTTCGCTCCTTTCTTATCACCCCACTTCTTGGCTATTCGTTAAACTGAATTGTGGGTGTGGTGGGGGGTGTATTTATTGGCATTTTGAGGTTTGGGAAACTTTGCCTCTCCTGGTAGGAATGTATATCCCATACGTCACTAGCTCATGGACTCTTGCCAATATGAAAGAAATGAATTTATCAGGTAAGTTCTTACATAAATTATGTTTTTAAAAAAACAAAAAAACAGAAACAAAGATGTTACAGACGGAAAAAATGATATTTACACTATCCTTTAAAAATAAACACGTGTTTTACCATTTCCCGAAAATCCACTTAAAGGGGGATAAAACGGTGCGGGTGATTTATGAGGATACCTACAGTATATCTCAAAAGACGAAGATGTTACAGACGTGAAAATTGATATTTACACAGCCCTAGGCACTCAAAATTCTGCTGCCCCCCCACCCCCCACCCCAGGTTTAAGGCCTTTTTTAGACATAATATTTTTGGGGCAGAGTGTAAAAAAATAAAAAAAATAATGTCTTTTTAAGCAGATGTTCACCAGGGCTTGCATTCACTCTGGTCACACACACATATATATATATATATATATATATATATATATATATATATATATATATATATATATATATTAAGACATTATTTTGCAAGTCAGATGATTAAAGTGTTTATATCAGAAAAAAATATTCTTCACTGTATGATAGTTTGTCAGTAGGTAGTTGTTTAACCTTAAACATCTTCTTTGGTGATTGACAGTTATTTAAGCAAACTATCTGCTTGGATAAATATGTAATGAATATACAAACTGGCCTTTAAAAGTACTTAAAAAATACAACAGTAGTTATGATAGGTTTAGGAATTGTATCCTAGGGGATAAAGTCACAGGATACAATCATAATAAAGTATATACTTGTATTGTTTATCTTGCAATGCAGTGTTGTATTGCTGATACCTGCTCAGAGATTGATGCCCCTTTAATTGATTACGCGTGATTATGAGACATGGGTCTTTGCAAGTCTGTCAACCTCTCTTCCCATAGGGAGTTGTAAATCTTGTCTGTGACCTCACACTGCATTCATTTCAGTCTGACGGCATATTAAGTACCATGATTATGTAGTGAAGTACACTCTCCTTGTGCAGTTACAGAAGACAAAAGCCCTCATCATTTTTTATACATGATTATCATCTCATGTAGAGGCTGCGTATGAGCCCTTAATCATACAGAAGGCCTTTTAAATTTATGAAAAATATGTAATAACTTGACTACACTCCCAGAACTGTATTGTATCATACAACACTATATATTCCTTTTTCTAATCAATTTTTATTAGAGACAAGCCTGACACAATACACTACAGCATTACGTTTTGTGAAATATGCACTTCAAGTTCATGATGATACAACCAATCAGAGGCCATATGACCCCCAGCATTTAGCTGTATGGGAGCTGGTTTCTGCAGCTTCAGATTTGCATGTTGCTAAGAGGATCTGGGAGTGAGACTACATATCCTCTAGTGCTACCACTTAGTGAGCTCATGAAAGTATCCCTCTAATCACTGCCTAACCAGTTGTTGTCCTTGTTATGTGCTAGACAAGTTCATAGTTTTGGTAAACAGATAGCAATAAGAATGATGATAGATAGATATATAGATAGATAGGTAGATGATATATAGATAGATATAAGATAGATAGATAGATAGATAGATAATAGACAGGCAGACAGACCAAAAATGCACAAAATTACATTTCAAGCTAAAATTACACTATTAAAATTGCTTTGAGTTTAATGGCTTAATATAAAGGTAAATAAAAAGAGAGAGAGTTGCACTCAGCTGAGACAGAACAAAAGCTGGAAAAACTTCTGTGCCTGTTCATTTTCAGTGCCACTCAGGGTGCATACTCTTTTAGCACACTATGCCCCTTCACAGAGAAAAAATATCCTGTAGCATATCAGTCTGACCTTGCCCAATGACAGTCCAGCACCGAAATACCAGGCAATTCCTCTCTGAACAAGAGAAACAACAACCCCAGACGATCGTTTCGGCCTTCTGTGGGCCTCCTCAGTGAGGTGCAGTTGCATCTCTCTAAGGGCATGTGTGCAAGGAGTCCACGTCTGGTTTCAGACTGATATGCTACAGGATATTTTTTCTCTGTGAAGGGGCATAGTGTGCTAAAAGAGTATTCACCCTGAGTGGCACCCTAAAATGAACAGGCACGGAAGTTTTTCCAGCTATTGTTCTGTCTCAGCTGAGTGCTGAGTGCTAATCTTTTTATATTAATATAAAGGTAACCTGCCTTGGCATACTTCATTATAAATAGTATTATTATTTCTGTATGAATCTATATATATATATATACTGTGTATATATATATATATATACAGTATATATAAACAAATACTTAAATATGTATCAAATTATAAAAAAATTGCAGTTAACTCAAATGTTTTAATGTTTAAAATATGTCATTTTAGAAAAACCAATATAATTTAAACTACTTTGGAAATTAAAGGAAATTAATGGTTCTACAAAATACAAACTGCTAAAAATATATAATACTTTATATTGGATTTACAAATCTAATTTATTCTTGTTCAAAATATAAATTGCAAACAATACTGAGTTTATTTAGTTTTTTTTTGTGTCACTAAACTAATACAATTTAAATAATATATATTTGTAACACTTTTTCTTATTTTTTTGTAATAAAACCTGAATAATTGACATTTGCAACATACAACACCCTGTTTTTGTTTTTTTAAGTGTGTATCCGAAATATTTTTCTAGCCCACATATTCTGGCTACACCGCAGAAGGAAGCTTTTACTCCACTGCAAAATCTAATCAACAGCTATTTTAGCAACCCATTTAGCACTCAGTCTAACAAAAACATCCATTTAAATGTATTTTATCACTGAGCATCTAGCATTTGTCTGATTGTTACAAGCATATCAAAGGAGCATTCTTTTTTTGCCTCCTGTTTGAATCATTAATGCATTTTTTTATTTTCTGATAGACTGAAGTTATATATCTGGTAGAGAAACACATTTCATCACTGTCTTGATTTTTATCTTTCTGGGAGCTGAATAATAACTGGCAACATGTAGAGCTTCCAAAACTATAATTAAACAAGCAATTCATGTTCTGTCTTTCTTAGCCCATAAAAAACACAAGTCTGAAATTAAATACAGACCAAACACTCAGTAAAATATAATCTGTGGCATCTAAGTGAAAAGCAAAAGCAATCGTCAATCACAGCAAAGCAACACAAAGATAAATTCATGGCTACTCTGACTGTACAGGATAACAAATGTTAAGGGGTTTATATCAATAAAGCTTTTTGCTAGCCATATTTCCTCTGCCTTCATATAGCAGCAATACTCCTCTTTTGTTAACCTGTTTGCTGCTGTTAGTCAATTTCATGTTGGTTATTTTATTTTTTGCAAGCGCAAGATGAGCAAGTTATGTTGAGTTCTTGTACCTATTTGTATTTTGTACATCAATGTTTTGAGATAAGTTTTTATATGCGTAGAAATGACAAATTTGGAAAAAAATAATAATCATTTTATCATATGAATTTTAAATGTCAGTAATTATAGATAAAAAAAAATTAAAGAAGCAAATTTGTCATTTTATAAGGGTAATTTAAACACTGAGAATGTTACTCTAGTAAGCCATTTATAGCAGTCCCAAACTACTGCTAGGAGAGGAGATAAAATAACAGGCTTTTAAATAATAACATTAAAATAAATACGTCTATATATTATCTGCAGACAAATCTTTCTTTTGAATATATTATTATGTCTTGCATTTGTTCAGGTTTTCTCTTGTTCAGGTTGTACTTCTGTTATCAATGTTGCTTCATTCTCTTGGAATCTTTTACTGTACTAATGCACTTTTGAGAGCTGGCTGAGCACATTTGTAAGTCAATGAAAATGGGCATACAGGTTCAGCCACCAATCAGCAGCTAGCTCCAAGCTCTAAACCTATCTAGATATGCTTTCCAACAAAGGATACCAAAAGAATGAAGCAAATTAGATAATAGAAGTAAACTGGAAAGTTGTTTAAAATTGTATGCTCTATCTTAATCATGAAAGAAAGATTTTGGGTTTCATGTCCCTTTACGTACACCCATAAATATTATACAGCAAACAGACCTTTCTTGAGATACCTTATATGGGTACATAACATAACAGTAAATAGTTATTTAATACTGAAAATGTGTTTTTTTGTGGGGGGTTTTGCAGTTTTCTTTATACACATTTCTACAAACTAGCGTAGCCAAATAAATATACTTCCAAATAGATTATGTTATCCTGATTTTAAGAATACCCTAAATGTCTACGTTTCCTAGGAAGTTATTGCAAATATGGAAAAATATTACAAAGATGGAATTATTGGTTTAACACTAAAATGTGTTATGCTTGGGCTATAAGCTAAATAGCCGTCACTCACTTCAAAACTGCTACACAAAAGTATATAGTTGTAGAATTTAGACACCCCAGGGTATTTACCTCGAGGTATTTCAATACTTTTAGCCAGATTAGAAGTGTACCATTATTTAACGCTCCTGCTCGAGCGTTAACTGCGCCAGAAGTAAGAATTTTGCGCGCATCGGATTGTGCTAACCCAACGCGCGTAAGACGCCAAACTTACAACATTGTGCACACAAAAACATATTCCCTGATAGAAGTAAATGGAGCAAAAAAACGAACACCCTATTGGCCCACAAACCCGATCACATATTCTTAAGTGCGCTAAGCCGACAAGAAAACATGAATATTTCACATTCCATTGTTCTGCACAAAACAGAATATGTTTTATCTATTCTTAAATACATATGTCTACATATATCTGATGGTATTTTGTACAATATATATCTATACCTTTATATATATATATATATATATATATATATATATATATATATATACACAGTATATATATACATGATTATATATAGGTATAAATATATACAGATATATAATACCTTTTTAAAACTTACTTGAAAGCTCCCAATTATTTAGCACTGTTGATGAGATTAGCCTGGGACAGCTACTGAAAGGGGCTGAGAGCAGACCCTCCCCCCTCTCCTGCATATGAAAAGACACATTGTTCAAACAGAAGCAGTCTGAAGTCTGCATACATCAGAATACATCTTAAACTTTGGGGCTTGGTTATGAGTCTGAAAATCAGCACAATGTTATTTAAAAATAATCAAAACTATATATTTTTACAAAAACACTCCCAGATGGGCTATATAAATAGATAATCTACAACTGTGCTTTTGCATTTATTTTTTATGTGTTTTGTGACACTTTTTTGTTTTGCAAAACAGTTAACCAGAGCTCTAAGGTTGTGCTAACCCAGGGCCCGTTAAGTTCAATTGTGCTCAAGAAATCGCAGTTACGTTCAACTTGTAATATGAGTGAAAAAAACAGACGAACGCAAACACCCGTGATAAACCCCTTATCGCTTGCGCTTACCCTTAATGCTCCACTCATAACCTGGCCCTTTTATCCCTAAGGGCAGAAAATAAACTTTAGGGGTGAAAAAACACCACATTATTAAAATAAAATTATTAAAAAAATCAAATATTCTACAATATTGTTTAAAAAAATAACTCGTTTACCATACGTGTTCAATAGGAAAGATGGGGAGGGGTTAAGACAAGCCAATGCTGACAAACAATGATTTATCATTTTTTACATGTGATCACTGTGATTGGCTGTCACAGTGATCACATGACCATGGACCATTTTTTTAACATCACTCCACTTTCTCACTCCTGAGGCATCCAGTGTTTGCCCAATGAGCCTTATACCAGCATGCATTGCAGTATGCTAGTATCTAGTCTCCATTTTTAGTATACAATCACTGTGACTGGCTTGATTTTAATGTTATTTCTAATAAGCCATTATGTTGGGCAATGATGTCGGCTGCCACAATCTCCCCTTGGGAATCTCACAGGTCATAATCTTCTGCATAAATAGCCATACTCATGAGGTCCTAAAGAAATAATGTTACCCTGTCCTAGGTTACACTTAAGGTCAGGGACTGGTGCTAAAGGGATATTAAAGTCAAAATTATACCACCATGATTCAAAGCATTAACTTTCCAATTTATATAAACTTACACAATTGTTTTGTTCTCTTGGTATCCTTTGTTGAAGAACATACCTAGATAGGACCAGTAGCATGCACATATCCTTATGTCTCTATGGCAGCAGTAGTTTTAATGTTTACACTGTTGCCATCTTTTGTTTAAACATGTATAATATTGTTAAAAATATATAAAAATAACATCCTAAAGATAGGTATCCTATAGGGTATCCAACTGACCAATGTATGTACTCTAACAGAATATTAAAACATGTAAATTCTAAAACACTGTATAACAAATGTGCATAGAGAATAAAATGAGAAACTCAAGGACATCATAAAAATAATGTCCTAAAAAACAAAAAGCAGCGATTAATGTATAATGTTTCTCATGGGAGGTAGGAGACCCAATCTCAAGTCAATAAAAATGACCTTCAGTCTGTCTGGTATTAGGTATAAATTGGTCTAAAAGATACACAAGAAAAGAAGCACCACATAGTGTAACTTTGTAAACAATAAAGAGAAAAACGAGCGTCAGATAATTAGTCACAGGTTCGGATGGTATAACAACCTTAGTGCACTGACAGCAATGTTGTCAGATTTGAGATAGCAAGGTAAAACCACAAGACTTTCTCACAGTTTTATCACATGATTCTAACCTTGTACCACCTCCTTGCCAGCACTGCAAAATATTTTTATAAATAAAACAAAGAAGAGCGCCTCATGGTGCAGAAAAAGACTTTCTGATGGATGATTTTAAAAAAGCTGTATAGGAGGGTACTCACGTATATATAAGTGCTGATATCGCAGGCTGGGCCTCTCAGTCTCCATCTGACTGTCTCTCAAGGATATCAGTGGCAAAGCCAGATGTTTGGTATGAAATATAAAGCACAGAGAGACCCAATAGTGCAGCACAATTTTGATGCCAAAGTTATATTGTGAAATGAGTGCAAATATTACTCACATTTGGTAGCACACTAGAACATAGTGTTAAATATTGCAGGCTGGATGTCTAAGTCACCAGCTGACTATTAGTTCAGGAATCCAAAGACAGCTCCAGGAAAGGAAAAGGAATAAACTACTAAACAATTTTAATTTTTAAAACAATAAAATTAACAATGCAATGTATTTCTCATCTAAAAGTGGTTGTTTAAAATTCTGATATTTTTATACATAGGAAAGACTTGCCGACTACGCCAAAAACATAGTGAACAGTCCTAAGTTTATTTTTTTATGATTTCTGCAAAGGACTTCTCAGACCTGTCTACCAAATCATTTTTCAAATTTGCTTTATCGGCCTAGATTAAATAAACCCCATTTGTGGAACTGATATCTTGCAGAAAATGGTTTGTATTTAATGTGAGGTATCATTTATTGGGGGCCTCATGTTACTATTGATAATAATGGGAGGAACGTTCAGGAACAAAATTGTGGAAAACATATTGAAAAAAGTAGCTAAGCAATGAATTTCGAATACAGTCTCACCTTTACAATAAATGCTCCTTGACAACCTCACAAATATCTATGAATCTGGGTTATTGAATCTGTTGACATTCTCAGAACTGCAGCTGGGATGGGCAAATGTGATGAAAGTGCAATTCGCTTGGTAGAACGATAAGTTCTGTGGACATTTCTTATTGAACAAAAATCCATTAAAATCAAATGTTATTTCCAGTTTTCGATTGTTACTTTTACTTTTGAATGTTCAAAGATAGATTGAACATCCACATTTGATTTAACAAATACTATAATACTTTTCAGAAGTTCAATAGTTCATGTGGTAGGGAATTTAGTAAATTGATACATAATAGATACAAATATATAGATTTGAATTGTTATATTTCAAATATTGCATAATTTGAATATTACATTTAAAGAGAGCATTAGAAATACTATCCCAAATATACTGATTAAAAAATTTCTAATTCGAATATTACATAATTTGAATAGACAAAAAATAGAAAAAAACACGGATATATATTGGCAATGACTATAGTAAAACATAGAGTAATATATAAATGAATGTATATTTAATTGCTAAATAAAATCATATATAAAATGCACTGAAGGGCCGTCTCCCTTAAAAACAATAATAAACACAGTGAATGCGCATATGTATAAATAGGCTAAAAACAAGGCATGATTAAGGGTATAAGAGAAAACGGCTTAAAAACAAAGACAAAAACGTCTTCAAATGGATTTCACTGTTATATATACTATTTGAAGACAGTGAATAGTGAAGATGGTGTAAGTTTCTCTAGAAAGTGCTATTTGTATAAAGGAGAATTTTCTCTAGTTGGAACCTGAAATCTATTACCAACATAAGCCCACTGGCTACCTCTATGGATTTTTGATCCGCATCTTGGGAAATTGGTACGGATCCTTTTGCTAGGACCGGTGTGAGTATAAATAAAAGTTCACTTTCTGAGCGGTGATGTAAGTAATCTTGGGAATTCCCTTGGGATAAAGGGAATTTGTTGTTGTTGCAAGCTAATCGTACCCACGTGACCTAAGTGCACATGACACTAGGTTAAGGGTCAAATGAGTGTAGAAGAAAATGTCAAATATAAACAGTTGCGGTATATGAATCTCCTTGTAACGGTTATGTTTTTATACTTGCAGCTTTGTTTCTTTATTGAATCTAAGATGAACACTTTCTGATGTCTGCATCTGTAGTGCACCTCCCTCCGTTCCTCAGGGTGGGTGCGGAGTGTAGGCTGTGTCTTAACTGTATCCTTGCAATGACAAAAATGACCCCAAGTGGTCTCAGTCAACACGTTTCGCCATGTGTGACTGGGCTTTTGAATACTGGTCATACTGTCTGCCTTTAAAAAGGGTGCACTTTTGTCTGATAGGCTTACATAGTTGTCCTATCCTGTGTTTTTGTATATTTAAGGTGGTATTATTCATTGTCTCCTTTCAAGTGAACACTATTGTATAGTTGATCTATTGTTTCAAAACGATTTTCCAAATTTTGCATATTAGTTATAATCCATTTAGATAAAAAAGACTATTTTGTTGCAACGGTCAATGCAAAAATAAATAGATCAATATTGCAAATATATACATATATACATTCCTTCAAAGATGCGGTTTATATTTTTAAGATGGAATAAAAGCTTTCCAGGTAAACATTTATTCAAACTGCATGAGTGAGATTATAAACTGTAATTTTGAACATAGCAGGAATACATAAAAAAGGACATATTTAACAATTATCTTGTCAAGGTGGTTTCAGAGCGAAAAGTGATGACTAATAGATATTATGAAGCAAATTAGGGTCCTTAGTAGGGAACTATATAGGTCCTCTTTCATAACTTCAAATTTTTGGACTACGCAGAGTTATTACGCTTTAAAAGGTGACTTCATGGTGGAAAAAACTATAATAAAATGATGGGGCAGGTTTTAATATGGTCCTATATAAGTCCTCTCATATTATTTGACTATCTTCTTATTCTGGGGGCTATAAAGGGTTAAGCATATCCATTAAATGGGGACTAGAGATAAGTTGGTTCATATACAGAATCATATACGAATAAGGGTGTGATGTTAATATAAATGTTAATATATGGATATATATTAATATATAAATATACAGTATATGTATGAACATATTAATATGATATATCACTAGGGATTTAGAGTTTGTTGGAGCGCTCTTTATTTCCTTTAACTACAATTTGAATCGAATCATGCAGTATTCGAATTAGAAAATTTATATTTGAATATTACATTTATAGATAGCACTAGAAATAGTATTACATTAAACAAATGTTAGAATGTTGCGCAAACAATCTAAATACAAAACGAATTAATGTCTTATAATTCATTTCATTTTTCAAATGTTGCAAAACATTCACCCATCCTTCACTGCAGCATTGTTGCTGCAGTATTTTTAATGCAAAGTTTTGATCTGGAAAAGCGTACAGGAATGTTTACTTAATGATTCGGTAAATAAAAGTGACACACAAAGCACAAAATCATTTTAAAACAAAGCTGCAATATAGCAACTTCTGCTTTATGAAATAAAATTGAAAGAAAAATTTGATCTCTATATTTTCTGGCTTTTTTTTTTTGGCACCGAAGGAAAAGGAAAGTTACATCTGCATGAAACAAGTTTCAGTCTATTCTTGGAAGATGTGTTAAACATTTCTAATTTCCATTTTTAATTTGCATTTTAATTGACTGTCTCAGAAATGAGAAGAGTAACTAAGAACATTTTCTGATTCTCAGTGGTTTGAATCAGAACAATGAGAATATGCTAAAAAAACACACACACACAATTTGTCATTTACTGTATTTTTCCTGCAGTTACATTTTTAACCATTTTAAAACTGAGCTATTTTGGTAACTCTTTGCCTAATACAAAGATATAGTGAATTCTACTCAAGCCACAAATCTATTGTTTAAATACCTTTTATGTTTACATTTGCAAATATTAACTGCAGGCTAGATTGTAGTGTGGTTTAAAGTATATTACATATTTTTTGGATAATAATAATATATAATTTTGAACAAAAATGTTGATAAATATCACACCTGCAATTAAATATATCCATATATGTACAGACTAGCTAAACTATTGTGAATAGAAAAAGTTGCACATAATTTACGATAAAAGAAAGATTTGGATCTATAAGACAGAATCAGGATTCTGATTCATGTGCCACTTACCAGTCCAAATTGAAATCTCAACCTCTGGATTCTGTTAACATACTAAACATGTATCAATTACACAATTAAACATGATCAAATATTTTGCATGAAAACGATTAAATAAAGCCTATTTTAATTTAAACTACCAGGAAATACCTGTTGCATACATAGGTATTCATAGCTTACTGGTTAATAGGGACATATTGTACAATTGCGTAGGTTAACATGGATATGCCTGCACCATCCTGACAAAAGTAAGTAGACTTATTTAGCTCAGGAAAAGTCTTTAAAAAATGTATATATTTTTTACGATATCTTATTGTATATATATTGAATTAATACAAATAAATACAAATTTCCTTAATTTTACATTTTATCCTATATAATAAAAGGCCAAGTGTGTTTGTCCGAAGCTGTCATGCGCAGTAGAGACTGTGTGCGAGGACAAACACACCTGGCCTTCCAACTGACCTGGCGTCATGTGGTGGAGTGGGCATGGCCGGATGGGTGTGGAGTGGGCGTTGCCTGGTGGGAGCGATATGGGCGTGGCCGGGCATGGCACGGCGTGGTCGGGCCAGATGCCGAGAGACAGAGAGCTCTAAAGAGGGTGGATAGAGAGAGCAGAAGAGGGGGGATAGAGAGAGGGAGAGAGGGAGACAGCAAAAGAGAGAGGGGGAGAGAGACAGCAAAAGAGAGAGGGGGAGAAAGACAGCAAAAGAGAGGGGGAAGAGAGACAGCAAAAGAGAGGGGGGAGAGAGACAGCAAAAGAGAGGGGGGAGAGAGACAGCAAAAGAGAGGAGGGAGAGAGACAGCAAAAGAGAGGGGGGAGAGACACAGCAGAAGAGAGGGGGGATAGAGAGAGAGCAAGGGGTGGGAACGCTGTACTGCAAAAAATGGCCCGTGTACACAGACTTTAGGACTAGTTATTAATATTATAATAATATTTAGTCTCTATATAAAAATAAAATGTGATATTAATATTATTATAATTTTAAAAACTATTATTATGCTATTATTAAATGCAATTATAAACTTCTCTAATTCGTGCATTTTATTATTGTATTAATGCTCACTGCTACCACTAAATGCTCCTACTTTACAGATGGAGGTACTTTACCATCTTTTTCAAATCAAAACCTAACAATACCCATTGTATTAACGGTAAAAGAGCATAGTTGCATAGAAAGTATAGGGCTAATATTGCTGAATATAGAGGGGCTGATTTATTAAATGCCAGACAGACATGATTCGCTGCAGTGAATCATGGCCGTTCGGCATCGCTAAATGCCGACAGCATACGTTGTCAGCATTTAACATTGCAGTAGCATTTCTGGTACATATTGGACGCTAGCAGGGGGTGTCAATCATCCTTATCGTATATGATCGGGTTGATTGCAGTCCACCACCTCAGAGGTGTCAGATGAGTTAAGGAACAGCGGTCTTATGACTGCTGCTTCTTAATTCATGTTTCCGGTGACCTGTAAACATTGGGGGGTACATTGCAGCATCCACTGCTTTATAAATCTACTCCTAAGGCTCAATGATAATCAATATTTTCCCACAGAAAAAATATCATCATCACCAAACTAGATAAAGATTTTTGGATAAATGTGTACCTAACAGGATATTAGTATATTACAAAATAAAATAAAAACATAAGGACAAAATAAGAAAATAAATGTGATAAAATAAAGTGACTATAATAGAGCTGCATAAAGAGTCAAGTTTGTTGAAGAAATGTAAAATAGTAACTTCAATGGCATCATAATCTCAGAAAGAGTAAAACAAGGAACCACAATTGTGTAACAACAGTACATACATATGTTTTAAATTCTCCAATGGTTACCCAAATTCCATAGAGTTGAACTTTATTTGTTGTACTATAACAAACAGCAGGGAATTTTCTTTGAAACTATATATTTTAAATGTATTGGTCTTCTAGTGAGCAGGTCCATGGAGTGGTCTACTGTGAGACGATCTCCTGAGATTTGGAACAGCAGCCAGATACCAGCATAGAGCACAACACTTTAGCACATATGTTAATGGTAATAACCCATGGGGTTACCACCTGAGAAAGCAAAGACATCAGAGCTTTCGTGAGAGCTTTAATAGCAGAGTTTGAGAAGGACAAATATAGAACACCTTGCTTGGCCATGTAGGGCAGATCATTTTCACAACAGTAGGGCAATGTACCTAGAAGGAAAAAGGGAAGAACATTTTTAGAAATTCTATGACAAACAGCACAAGTTAGGGGGTTCTGATCCTATACAAAAAAAAATCCACAATAGTGGAGGGTTTTGGGCACGTTCTCTTTAAATAAAATTGATGCATATCAGAATGCTGAGCTGCATGAGAAGAAGTTCAACATTCTATAGTTAGACAATCCTTTTGACAAGTAGATAAACGGCTGACGCATTTTGGCTTCTTGCCGTACACTTAGCCTTAAATAAAATACTTTATGAGCTTGTTTAAAATCCTTCTCTTGTCTGCTGATTGGTTGGGCTCTCTACCATACAGATTATTTCTGATATTAAGTCCTTCCTTGCAGTTACGCAGTAAAATGTGTACATAATTCCAATCTAACCTCTACAACTATTTCAGCTGCTACATCCAAACACTTTTTTGGGGGGATTATTATTAGTTACTGAATAACCAATTTAAGACCAGGGATGGGTGAATGTTTTGCAACATTCGAAAAATGAAACAAATTTTAACACATTAGTTCGTTCGTTTCGAATATCAAATGTTTGTACAACATGCTAACATTCGTTTCATGTATTCGAATTATGCAATTTTCTAATTCGAAAAATTTGAATTTATATATTTGTAATAGTATTTCTAATGCTTTCTTTAAATGTAATTTTTGAATTAGAAAAAAATCGAATTTATATATATATATATATATATATATATATATATATATATATATATGATATATATATATATATATATATATATATATGTAATAGTATTTGTAATGCTTTCTTCAAAGGTAATATTCAAATTATGCAATATTCGAAATAGAAACATTTGAATTAATATATTTGTATCTATTATGTATCAATTTACTAAATTCCCTACCACATGAACTATTGAACTTTTGAATAGTATTTGTTAAATCGAATGTTACATTAAAAATTTCGAATGTGGACATTCGATTATGACAATTATTATTATCGAAAACTGTAAATAGCATTCGATTATAGAATTTTTAAGAATATTCGTTCTTGTCAACATTCGATTATGTAAATTGAATTTCTACAATAACATTCGTTCTAATATTCGAATTCAAATATAAACACATTCGCCCATCCCTATTTAAGACATATTTGTACACATTTATATATACTCTAATCTAAATTTATGGGGATGCATTGACTATTGTGCTTTACTTCCCATTTCCCATTTACATCTATACTATAATTGTGTTTGTAATGTCCGTCCCGTCGGCAGTTGCGCACGCATACTCAAAGGAATGCTGAATGCGCACGCAGCCACCTCGCGGCGACAGACAGCTTCAGGAGCTCCAACTCTCAGCTGTTACATAACAGTCGAGAGCCGGAGCTTCTGAAGCTTCAGGCATCTGCCGCATATGGAGCCGGAGTGTGATTGGTTCTCTGCCTCCATAAGAGGCCAGATACCTGATCATTACAGTTGGTGACACTGTGTGTGTCACCGTCTGTAACGATCTTCTGCTGGTGCTGGTGGGAGGTGTTGGCGGGTGGCGAGTGGGCGGCTCAGCAGGGAAGGAAAGGCAGTGGGAGTGCCCTAATTTAAAAAACAAAACAAAATGGCGGCTCAGCAGGGAAGGGGAGGCAGTGGGAGTGCCCCAATTAAAAAAAAGGATAGGGGGAGCGAGAGCAAAAGAGAAGGGGGGAGAGAGCAAAAAAGGAGGAGGAGAGAGCAAAAGAGAAGGGGGGAAAGAGCAAAAGAGAGGGGAGAGGGAGAGCAAAAGAGAGAGGAGAGAGAGAGAGCAAAAGAGAAGGGGGGAGAGAGCAAAAAAGGAGGAGGAGAGAGCAAAAGAGGGGGAAAGAGCAAAAGAGAGGGGAGAGGGAGAGCAAAAGATAGAGGAGAGAGAGAGCAAAAGAGAGAGGAGAGAGAGCAAAAGAGAGGGGAGAGAGAGAGCAAAAGTGAGGGGAGAGAGAGCAAAAGAGAGGTGAGAGAGAGAGCAAAAGAGAGTGGGGAGAGAGAGCAAAAGAGAGGGGGAGATTGAGCAAAAGAGAGGGAGGAGAGAGAGCAAATGAGGGGGGGAGAGAGAGAGCAAATGAGAGGGCAGAGAGAGAGAGAGAGCAAATGAGAGGGAGGAGGGAGAGCAAAAGAGAGGGGGAGAGAGCAAAAGAGAGGGGGGAGAGAGCAAAAGAAAGGGGGGGAGAGAGAGCAAAAGAGAGTGGGAGAGAGAGTGCAAAAGAGAGGGGGGGAGAGAGAGCAAAAGAGAGGGAGAGGAGAGCAAAAGAGAGGGGGAAAGAGAGTGGAAAATAGAGGGGGAGAGAGAGAGCCAAAGAGAGGGGAGAGACAGAGCAAAAGAGAGGTGAGAGAGAGCAAAAAAGAGGGAGAGAGAGCAAAAGAGAGGGGAGGGAGCGCAAAAGAGAGGGGAGAGATAGAGCAAAAAAGAGGGGGTGAGAGAGCAAAAGAGAGGGGAGAGGGAGAGCAAAAGAGAGGGGGGAGAGGGAGCAAAAGAGAGGGGGAAGAGAGAGCAAAAGAGAGGGGAGAGGGAGAGCAAAAGTGAGGGGGAGAGAGTACAAAAGAGAGGGGAGAGAGAGCAAAAGAGAGGGGGGAGAGAGAACAAATGAGAGGGGAGAGAGAGCAAAAGAGAGGGGGAGAGAGAGCAAATGAGAGGGGAGAAAGAGCAAATGAGAGGGGGAGGGAGAGCAAAAGAGAGGGGGGAGAGAGCAAAAGAGAGGGGGAGAGAGAGAGAGAGAGCAAAAGAGAGGGGAGAGAGAGCGCCAAAGAGAGAGGGGGAGAGAGAGCAACAGAGAGGGGGAGAGAGCAAAACAGATGGGGAAAGAGAGCACAAAAGAGAGAGGGAGAGAGAGAGAGAGCAAAAGAGAGGGGGAGAGAGAGAGAGCAAATGAGAGCTGGAGAGAGAGCAAAAGAGAGGGTAGAGAGAGCAAAAGAGAGGGGAGACAGAGAGCAAAAGAGAGGGGAGAGGAAAATAGAAGGGAGGGAGAGAGAGAGCAAAAGAGAGGGGAGAGAGAGCAAAAGAGAGGGGGAGAGAGAGCAAATGAGAGGGGAGAAAGAGCAAATGAGAGGGGGGAGGGAGAGCAAAAGAGAGGGGGGAGAGAGCAAAAGAGAGGGGGAGAGAGAGAGAGAGAGAGAGAGAGAGAGAGAGCAAAAGAGAGGGGAGAGAGAGCGCAAAAGAAAGAGGGGGAGAGAGAGCAACAGAGGGGGAGAGAGCAAAACAGATGGGGAAAGAGAGCACAAAAGAGAGAGAGAGAGAGCAAAAGAGAGGGGGAGAGAGAGAGAGCAAATGAGAGCTGGAGAGAGAGCAAAAGAGAGGGTAGAGAGAGCAAAAGAGAGGGGAGACAGAGAGCAAAAGAGAGGGGAGAGGAAAATAGAAGGGAGGGAGAGAGAGAGCAAAAGAGAGGGAGGAGAGAGAGCAAAAGAGGGGGAGAGAGAGCAAAAGAGAAGGGGGAGAGAGCGCAAAAGAAAGGGGGGAGAGAGAGCAAAAGGGGTGGTGAAAGAATCCACCTGGATGGCAGGGTGGTGAAAGAATTCACCTCGATGCAGCGTAAGCTGCATCCAGGTGGATTCCAAAAATGGCAGGGTGGTGAAAGAATCCAGGTGGATTCCAAAAATGGCAGGGTGGTGAAAGAATCCACCTGGGTGCAGCGTAAGCATCCAGGTGGATTCCGAAAATGGCAGGGTGGTTCCATCACCACAATAGACCACCCTTCCGAAAATGTCAGGGTGGTTCCGTCACCTCAAAATACTGCCCTCTGGGCAGGCTTTCCCACTTCTTTATATAAAAGAAGAGTTACAAAATAGGTTGTTTCTTCATCTGTAGCTTAAACAAAAATTAGACTGCCCTTTGGGCAGGCTTATCAACTTGTGTAAATATAAATATAAACTGTACATTATACCATATCCTTATGCTTTACTTCTGGCCAAGGGACATAATTGTGAGAACACAAAGGGACATACCTACAAAAAAACAATTCGTATATCTGATGTGTTCTTTCATCCTAGTCCTTGCCTCCCTTGTAAGTCCTACGTATTGTAGTTGGCATTCCACACAAGTGATTAAATAAAACACATATGTGGAATGACAGTTGAGGCAACATTTCTTGGAAAAGGATTCCCCTGTTACAGTGGAATAAAAACTTTCTTCTACTTCTACTTTTTTACATGCTTTGCATGCTGAGTAACCACAACGAAATGTGCCATTAAAGCGTAACCAAGAGGAACCATTACTTGTTCTCTTATTTTTTAAATCTGTGGGTTCTACAATATTGCCTATAGTTCTATTTCTCCTGTAAGCAAATTTGCATCTTGCTTTCACTGTGGGTATTAGATCATCATCTGCAGCTAACATTTTAAAGTGCTCTTGTACTATGCTGCAAATCTCAAATATTCTTTGGAATATTCTGTGATAAACATAGTCTTTGATTCCATATACTCTCTCCCTGTATTTCTGTTTGCATTGGTATTCCTTCTATTTAGTAGGAGATTCTCCCTTTTCAATTTATTCACTAATGATTTCGCTTTCTCGATTATACCATTCCTGTATCCCCTCTCTCTTAATTTATTAGCCAGATTACCTGCCTGTTCTTGGTATGTGGACTCACTAGAACAATTATATTTTAGGCATATAAATTGGCCTTTTGCCACTGCCCCAAACACCCTATCTGGGTGGTCACTCCTGGCGTGTAGCAAAGTATTACCCGATATGGGGTTGTAATAAACTTCTGTTTCAATAGGTTTCCCTGGGAAACCTCTCAATGTGATGTCTAGAAAGTTTATTTCTAATTTATCTGACTCTGATGTATTGTTATCTAATCCATTGTTAAATTCTGTTAACTCTAACATATCTCCTTTCCATATAAACAGGAAGTCATCGATATAGCATCTATACCAAACAATGCTACCCTTGTATGGGTTTCCATCTCCAAAGACTTGGAACAGCTCCCACCACCCCATAAAGAGGTTGGCACATGAGGGAGCAAATTTTGCCCCCATTGCTAATCCACGCCTTTGGAGATAGAAAACCCCCCTCAAACTTGAAATAATTGCGAGTTAGGAGAAACTCAGCTACTCTCACTACAAACACCACATACTCTGCATTGTTACTGTATTCCCTTGCTAGAAAAAACTTTAACGCTTCCAACCCCTTTTTCATGGGGTATACTTGAATACAGAGATTTGACATCAACCGTCAATCATATATATCCTTCTTCCCACGTTAATTCAGATAACAGATTCAACACTTGTTTGGTATCAGAAATGTAGCTCAGGAGTGTGACTACAATAGGCTGTAGAATCATATCTAGTCACTCTGATAGATGCTCCGTCAGTGAGCCTATTCCACTGACGATTGACCTCCCCTTGATGAACACAAGAGACTTGTGGATTTTTGGCAAATGATTAAAGATAGGGGTAACTGGGTTATCTACTAGCAAATAATTTTTAGTATCTTGATCTATAAACCCCAAACCTACCCCATCATCAACCAGGGATGCCAATTGTCTCTGGAAAAGTCTTACCGGATTCCCATTGAGTATAGAATAATCCTTTTCTATATTGAGCTGTCTATGTGCCTGTGCTACAAAATCACTTTTATTCAATAGGACTACGGCTCCTCCTTTATTTGCAGCCCGTATAGTAAGATTATCATTTTTAAGGATTTTAGTGCTTCCCTCTCTTTTTTGAGATATTATGTCCCTTATGGAGGTCAGTAGATTTTTGGAATCTCTACAGAATGGGTCCCCCATTCTAAATAGGATAAAATCTGGACTTCAACTTTAAGGCTGGTATTCCGAAATTGTATGTTTCCCCAGACATGGATTCTTTCTGGAGAGACTCCAAAGTTACTACATCACAAATCTCCTGAAAATGTAATTCATTTCCTATTCTTGGATTTGGATTTCATTCTACCATGGTCTCTCCTGACCTGTAGTTAATATTCTCCGACTGCCCATTGTAGAATTTTCTCAAGGTAAGATTTCTTATTAGCTTGTTAACGTCCAAGAAAGTCCTGAATAGATTAAAGTTTGCTGTAGGTACAAAAGATAGACCTAGGCTTAATACTTTCTCCTCCAACTTGTTCAGGGGGTACATCGAGATGTCGATTACATTTTGCTTCTGTATCGTGATGTCCCTTGACCTCGTTTTAGGGGATAGTGATTCTCCTGGCTCAGATTCTGCTGTCTGTAGTTTGTTCCTCAACCACCTCTTTCCCCCTTCTCATGTTCCTTGGGGGATGGAAAAAACCTGCTCCAATTTCGCTTCTTCTTCGACATTTGTACCTCTTATAGTTGGCTATATGTTAGCAAGAAAAAAAATTTATATTACGCATCAGCTAATACACTAAGCAATGAGGCCCAGGAGAGGTTATACAGGAGTATAATTTTGTATCATTTTGTATAACTTTACATTAATCACGTTATGTATTTTAAATGTTAGGATGAAAAAGAAAAACAAATTATGAATGAATTCACATTATGATCTTATGATTACACATTTTTTCTTCTTCTTTTTGTATTGGTCTGTCCCTTTTTTGTTTGGTCTGTCCCTTTGTGTTCTCACAATTATGTGCCTTGGCCAGTAGTAAAGCATAAGGATATGGTAAAATGTACAGTTTATATTTACATGTAAATGGGAAATGTGACGTAAATTCAGTAACTAATAATAATCACCCCCAAAAAAGT
The DNA here is from genome assembly GCF_027579735.1 of Bombina bombina. Classification (NCBI taxonomy): domain Eukaryota; kingdom Metazoa; phylum Chordata; class Amphibia; order Anura; family Bombinatoridae; genus Bombina; species Bombina bombina. The sequence continues at coordinate 1,111,375,186 of NC_069504.1, forward strand.
GTTTGGATGTAGCGGCTGAAATAGTTGTAGAGGTTAGATTAGGGTTATGTACACATTTTACTACCTAACTGAAAAGAAGGAGTTAATATCAGAAATAATCTGTATGGTAGACAGCCCAACCAATCAGCAGACAAGAGAAGGTTCTGATCCTAACCATTGAAGTGCTGTTGAACATACATGGCTGAAGGATGTGGAAAAACTGTTTCAAAACAAAGAAGACTATCTGGACCTGCAGAACTAATGGTCTGAGGGATTTGATGGAGTAAACTGTAAATGCTGTTTATTTCCTGCTTTAAAACTTACTCCTTTCTCAAATATTTTAAAGTTATGTGACAGACTTCTATTGTCAAATGTGCTTTATTCTCATTGCATTCTTTGTTGAATAGATACTTGGGTAGGTACAGGTAGCGTATACAGGTCTGGAGCACTACATGAGATACTTGGGTAGGTACAGGTAGCGTTCACAGGTCTGAAGCACTACATGGTCTGGAGCACTACATGAGATACTTGGGTAGGTACAGGTAGCGTACACAGGTCTGGAGCACTACATGAGATACTTGGGTAGGTACAGGTAGCGTGCACAGGTCTGGATCACTAGATGAGATACTTGGGCAGGCAAAGGTAGCGTGCACAGGTCTGGAGCACTAGATGAGATACTTGGGTAGGCACAGGTAGAGTGCACAGGTCTGGAGCACTAGATGAGATACTTGGGTAGGCACAGGTAGCGTGCACAGGTCTGGAGCACTACATGAGATACTTGGGTAGGCACAGGTAGCGTGCACAGGTCTGGAGCACTACATGAGATACTTGGGTAGGCAAAGGTAGCGTGCACAGGTCTGGAGCACTACATGAGATACTTGGGTAGGCACAGGTAGCGTGCACAGGTCTGGAGCACTACATGAGATACTTGGGTAGGCACAGGTAGCGTGCACAGGTCTGGAGCACTATATGAGATACTTGGGTAGGTACAGGTAGTGTGCACATGTTCTGGAGCACTACATGAGATACTTGGGTAGGCACAGGTAGCGTGCACACGTCTGGAGCACTACATGAGATACTTGGGTAGGTACAGGTAGCATGCACAGGTCTGGAGCACTACATGAGATACTTGGGTAGGTACAGGTAGTGTGCACAGGTCTGGAGCACTACATAAGATACTTGGGTAGGTACAGGTAGCATGCACAGGTCTGGAGCACTACATGAGATACTTGGGTAGGTACAGGTAGCGTGCACAGGTCTGGAGCACTACATGAGATACTTGGGTAGGTACAGGTAGCGTGCACAGGTCTGGAGCACTACATGAGATACTTGGGTAGGTACAGGTAGCATGCACAGGTCTGGAGCAATACATGAGATACTTGGGTAGGTACAGGTAGCGTGCACAAGTCTGGAGCACTAAATGAGATACTTGGATAGGTACAGGTAGCGTGCACAGGTCTGGAGCACTACATGAGATACTTGGGTAGGTACAGGTAGTGTGCACAGGTCTGGAGCACTACATAAGATACTTGGGTAGGTACAGGTAGCATGCACAGGTCTGGAGCACTACATGAGATACTTGGGTAGGTACAGGTAGCGTGCACAGGTCTGGAGCACTACATGAGATACTTGGGTAGGTACAGGTAGCGTGCACAGGTCTGGAGCACTACATGGTCTGGAGCACTACATTAGATACTTGGGTAGGCACAGGTAGCGTGCACAGCTCTGGAGCACTAAATGAGATACTTGGGTAGGTACAGGTAGCGTGCACAGGTCTGAAGCATGACATGAGATACTTGGGTAGGCACAGGTAGCGTGCACAGGTCTGGAGCACTACATGAGATACTTAGGTAGGTACAAGTAGTGTTCACAGGTCTGGAGCACTACATGAGATACCTGGGTAGGTACAGGTAGCGTGCACAGGTCTGGAGCACTACATGAGATACTTGGATAGGTACAGGTAGCGTGCACAGGTCTGGAGCATGACATGAGATACTTGGGTAGGCACAGGTAGCATGCACAGGTCTGGAGCACTACATGAGATACCTGGGTAGGCAAAGGTAGCGTGCACAGGTCTGGAGCACTACATGGTCTGGAGCACTACATGAGATACTTGGGTAGGCACAGGTAGCGTGCACAGGTCTGGAGCACTACATGAGATACCTGGGTAGGCAAAGGTAGCGTGCACAGGTCTGGAGTAATACATGAGATACTTGGGTAGGTACAGGTAGTGTGCACAGGTCTGGAGCACTACATGAGATACTTGGGTAGGTACAGGTAGTGTGCACAGGTCTGGAGCACTACATGGTCTGGAGCACTACATGAGATACTTTGGTAGGTACAGGTAGTGTGCACAGGTCTTTAGCACTACATGAGATACTTGGGTAGGTACAGGTAGTGTGCACAGGTCTGGAGCACTACATGAGATACTTGGGTAGGTACAGGTAGCGTGCACAGGTCTGGAGCACTACATGAGATACTTGGGTAGGTACTGGTAGCGTACACAGGTCTGGAGCACTACATGAGATACTTGGGTAGGTACAGGTAGCGTGCACAGGTCTGGAGCACTACATGAGATACTTGGGTAGGTACAGGTAGTGTGCACAGGTCTGGAGCACTACATAAGATACTTGGGTAGGTACAGGTAGCATGCACAGGTCTGGAGCACTAAATGAGATACTTGGGTAGGTACAGGTAGTGTGCACAGGTCTGGAGCACTACATAAGATACTTGGGTAGGTACAGGTAGCGTGCACAGGTCTGGAGCACTACATGAGATACTTGGATAGGTACAGGTAGTGTGCACAGGTCTGGAGCACTACATGAGATACCTGGGTAGGTACAGGTAGCGTGCACAGGTCTGGAACACTACATGAGATGCTTAGGTAGGTACAGGTAGTGTGCACAGGTCTGGAGCACTACAAGAGATACTTGGGTAGGTACAGGTAGCGTGCACAGGTCTGGAGCACTACATGAGATACTTGGATAGGTACAGGTAGCGTGCACAGGTCTGGAGCACTACATGAGATACTTGGGTAGGCACAGGTAGCGTGCACAGGTCTGGAGCACTACATGGTCTGGAGCACTACATGAGATACTTGGGTAGGCACAGGTAGCGTGCACAGGTCTGGAGCACTACATGAGATACTTGGGTAGGCACAGGTAGCGTGCACAGGTCTGGAGCACTACATGGTCTGGAGCACTACATTAGATACTTGGGTAGGCACAGGTAGCGTGCACAGGTCTGGAGCACTACATGAGATACTTGGGTAGGCACAGGTAGCGTGCACAGGTCTGGAGCACTACATGAGATACTTGGGTAGGCACAGGTAGCGTGCACAGGTCTGGAGCACTACATGAGATACTTGGGTAGGTACAGGTAGCGTGCACAGGTCTGGAGCACTACATGAGATACTTGGGTAGGTACAGGTAGTGTGCACAGGTCTGGAGCACTACATGAGATACTTGGGTAGGTACAGGTAGTGTGCACAGGTTTGGAGCACTACATGAGATACTTGGGTAGGTACAGGTAGTGTGCACAGGTCTGGAGCACTACATGAGATACTTGGGTAGGTACAGGTAGCGTGCACAGGTCTGGAGCACTACATGAGATACTTGGGTAGGTACAGGTAGCGTGCACAGGTCTGGAGCACTACATGGTCTGGAGCACTACATGAGATACTTGGGTAGGTACAGGTAGCGTGCACAGGTCTGGAGCACTACATGAGATACTTGGGTAGGCACAGGTAGCGTGCACAGGTCTGGAGCACTACATGAGATACTTGGGTAGGTACAGGTAGCGTGCACAGGTCTGGAGCACTACATGAGATACTTGGGTAGGCACAGGTAGCGTGCACAGGTCTGGAGCACTACATGAGATACTTGGGTAGGTACAGGTAGCGTGCACAGGTCTGGAGCACTACATGAGATACTTGGGTAGGTACAGGTAGCGTGCACAGATCTGGAGCACTACATGGTCTGGAGCACTACATGAGATACTTGGGTAGGTACAGGTAGCGTGCACAGGTCTGGAGCACTACATGAGATACTTGGGTAGGTACAGGTAGCGTGCACAGGTCTGGAGCACTACATGAGATACTTGGGTAGGTACAGGTAGTGTGCACAGATCTTGAGCACAACATGAGATACTTGGGTAGGCACAGGTAGCGTGCACAGGTGTGGAGCACTACATGGTCTGGAGCACTACATGAGATACTTGGGTAGGCACAGGTAGCGTGCACAGGTCTGGAGCACTATATGAGATACTTGGGTAGGTACAGGTAGTGTGCACAGGTCTGGAGCACTACATGAGATACTTGGGTAGGTACAGGTAGCGTGCACAGGTCTGGAGCACTACATGAGATACTTGGGTAGGTACAGGTAGCGTGCACAGGTCTGGAGCACTACATGAGATACTTGGGTAGGTGCAGGTAGCGTGCACAGGTCTGGAGCACTACATGAGATACTTGGGTAGGTACAGGTAGTGTGCACAGATCTTGAGCACAACATGAGATACTTGGGTAGGCACAGGTAGCGTGCACAGGTGTGGAGCACTACATGGTCTGGAGCACAACATGAGATACTTGGGTAGGCACAGGTAGCGTGCACAGGTCTGGAGCACTATATGTGATACTTGGGTAGGTACAGGTAGTGTGCACAGGTCTGGAGCACTACATGAGATACTTGGGTAGGTACAGGTAGCGTGCACAGGTCTGGAGCACTACATGAGATACTTGGGTAGGCACAGGTAGTGTGCACAGGTCTGGAGCACTACATGGTCTGGAGCACTACATGAGATACTTGGGTAGGCACAGGTAGCGTGCACAGGTCTGGAGCAGTACATGAGATACTTGGGTAGGTACAGGTAGTGTGCACAGGTCTGGAGCACTACATGAGATACTTGGGTAGGTACAGGTAGCGTGCACAGGTCTGGAGCACTACATAAGATACTTGGGTAGGTACAGGTAGCATGCACAGATCTGGAGCACTACATGAGATACTTGGGTAGGTGCAGGTAGCGTGCACAGGTCTGGAGCACTACATGAGATACTTGGGTAGGTACAGGTAGCGTGCACAGGTCTGGAGCACTACATGAGATACTTGGGTAGGTTCAGGTAGCGTGCACAGGTCTGGAGCACTACATGAAATACTTGGGTAGGTGAAGGTAGCGTGCACAGGTCTGGAGCACTACATGAGATACTTGGGTAGGTACAGGTAGCGTGCACAGGTCTGGAGCACTACATGAGATACTTGGGTAGGTACAGGTAGCGTGCACAGGTCTGGAGCACTACATGAGATACTTGGGTAGGTACAGGTAGCGTGCACAAGTCTGGAGCACTACATGAGATACTTGGGTAGGTACAGGTAGCGTGCACAGGTCTGGAGCACTACATGAGATACTTGGGTAGGCACAGGTAGCGTGCACAGGTCTGGAGCACTACATGAGATACTTGGGTAGGTACAGGTAGCGTGCACAGGTCTGGAGCACTACATGAGATACTTGGGTAGGTACAGGTAGTGTGCACAGGTCTGGAGCACTACATGAGATACTTGGGTAGGTACAGGTAGTGTGCACAGGTTTGGAGCACTACATGAGATACTTGGGTAGGTACAGGTAGTGTGCACAGGTCTGGAGCACTACATGAGATACTTGGGTAGGTACAGGTAGCGTGCACAGGTCTGGAGCACTACATGAGATACTTGGGTAGGTACAGGTAGCGTGCACAGGTCTGGAGCACTACATGGTCTGGAGCACTACATGAGATACTTGGGTAGGTACAGGTAGCGTGCACAGGTCTGGAGCACTACATGAGATACTTGGGTAGGCACAGGTAGCGTGCACAGGTCTGGAGCACTACATGAGATACTTGGGGAGGCACAGGTAGCGTGCACAGGTCTGGAGCACTACATGAGATACTTGGGTAGGCACAGGTAGCGTGCACAGGTCTGGAGCACTACATGAGATACTTGGGTAGGTACAGGTAGCGTGCACAGGTCTGGAGCACTACATGAGATACTTGGGTAGGTACAGGTAGCGTGCACAGATCTGGAGCACTACATGGTCTGGAGCACTACATGAGATACTTGGGTAGGTACAGGTAGCGTGCACAGGTCTGGAGCACTACATGAGATACTTGGGTAGGTACAGGTAGCGTGCACAGGTCTGGAGCACTACATGAGATACTTGGGTAGGTACAGGTAGTGTGCACAGATCTTGAGCACAACATGAGATACTTGGGTAGGCACAGGTAGCGTGCACAGGTGTGGAGCACTACATGGTCTGGAGCACTACATGAGATACTTGGGTAGGCACAGGTAGCGTGCACAGGTCTGGAGCACTATATGAGATACTTGGGTAGGTACAGGTAGTGTGCACAGGTCTGGAGCACTACATGAGATACTTGGGTAGGTACAGGTAGCGTGCACAGGTCTGGAGCACTACATGAGATACTTGGGTAGGTACAGGTAGCGTGCACAGGTCTGGAGCACTACATGAGATACTTGGGTAGGTGCAGGTAGCGTGCACAGGTCTGGAGCACTACATGAGATACTTGGGTAGGTACAGGTAGTGTGCACAGATCTTGAGCACAACATGAGATACTTGGGTAGGCACAGGTAGCGTGCACAGGTGTGGAGCACTACATGGTCTGGAGCACAACATGAGATACTTGGGTAGGCACAGGTAGCGTGCACAGGTCTGGAGCACTATATGTGATACTTGGGTAGGTACAGGTAGTGTGCACAGGTCTGGAGCACTACATGAGATACTTGGGTAGGTACAGGTAGCGTGCACAGGTCTGGAGCACTACATGAGATACTTGGGTAGGCACAGGTAGTGTGCACAGGTCTGGAGCACTACATGGTCTGGAGCACTACATGAGATACTTGGGTAGGCACAGGTAGCGTGCACAGGTCTGGAGCAGTACATGAGATACTTGGGTAGGTACAGGTAGTGTGCACAGGTCTGGAGCACTACATGAGATACTTGGGTAGGTACAGGTAGCGTGCACAGGTCTGGAGCACTACATAAGATACTTGGGTAGGTACAGGTAGCATGCACAGATCTGGAGCACTACATGAGATACTTGGGTAGGTGCAGGTAGCGTGCACAGGTCTGGAGCACTACATGAGATACTTGGGTAGGTACAGGTAGCGTGCACAGGTCTGGAGCACTACATGAGATACTTGGGTAGGTTCAGGTAGCGTGCACAGGTCTGGAGCACTACATGAAATACTTGGGTAGGTGAAGGTAGCGTACACAGGTCTGGAGCACTACATGAGATACTTGGGTAGGTACAGGTAGCGTGCACAGGTCTGGAGCACTACATGAGATACTTGGGTAGGTACAGGTAGCGTGCACAGGTCTGGAGCACTACATGAGATACTTGGGTAGGTACAGGTAGCGTGCACAAGTCTGGAGCACTACATGAGATACTTGGGTAGGTACAGGTAGCGTGCACAGGTCTGGAGCACTACATGAGATACTTGGGTAGGTACAGGTAGCGTGCACAGGTCTGGAGCACTACATGAGATACTTGGGTAGGTACAGGTAGCGTGCACAGGTCTGGAGCACTACATGAGTTACTTGGGTAGGTACAGGTAGCGTGCACAAGTCTGGAGCACTACATGAGATACTTGGGTAGGTACAGGTAGCGTGCACAGGTCTGGAGCACTACATGAGATACTTGGGTAGGTACAGGTAGCGTGCACAGGTCTGGAGCACTACATGAGATACTTGGGTAGGTACAGGTAGCGTGCACAGGTCTGGAGCACTACATGAGATACTTGGGTAGGCACAGGTAGCGTGCACAGGTCTGGAGCACTACATGAGATACTTGGGTAGGTACAGGTAGCGTGCACAGGTCTGGAGCACTACATGAGATACTTGGGTAGGTACAGGTAGCGTGCACAGGTCTGGAGCACTACATGAGATACTTGGGTAGGTACAGGTAGCGTGCACAGGTCTGGAGCACTACATGAGATACTTGGGTAGGTACAGGTAGCGTGCACAGGTCTGGAGCACTACATGAGATACTTGGGTAGGTACAGGTAGCGTGCACAGGTCTGGAGCACTACATGAGATACTTGGGTAGGTACAGGTAGCGTGCACAGGTCTGGAGCACTACATGAGATACTTGGGTAGGTACAGGTAGCGTGCACAGGTCTGGAGCACTACATGAGATACTTGGGTAGGTACAGGTAGCATGCACAGGTCTGGAGCACTACATGAGATACTTGGGTAGGTACAGGTAGCGTGCACAGGTCTGGAGCACTACATGAGATACTTGGGTAGGTACAGGTAGCGTGCACAGGTCTGCAGCACTACATGAGATACTTGGGTAGGTACAGGTAGCGTGCACAAGTCTGGAGCACTACATGAAATACTTGGGTAGGTGAAGGTAGCGTGCACAGGTCTGGAGCACTACATGAGATACTTGGGTAGGTACAGGTAGCGTGCACAGGTCTGGAGCACTACATGAGATACTTGGGTAGGTACAGGTAGCGTGCACAAGTCTGGAGCACTACATGAAATACTTGGGTAGGTGAAGGTAGCGTGCACAGGTCTGGAGCACTACATGAAATACTTGGGTAGGTGAAGGTAGCGTGCACAGGTCTGGAGCACTACATGAGATACTTGGGTAGGTACAGGTAGCGTGCACAGGTCTGGAGCACTACATGAGATACTTGGGTAGGTACAGGTAGCGTGCACAGGTCTGGAGCACTACATGAGATACTTGGGTAGGTACAGGTAGCGTGCACAGGTCTGGAGCACTACATGAGATACTTGGGTAGGTACAGGTAGCGTGCACAGGTCTGGAGCACTACATGAAATACTTGGGTAGGTACAGGTAGCGTGCACAGGTCTGGAGCACTACATGAGATACTTGCGTAGGCACAGGTAGCGTGCACAGGTCTGGAGCACTACATGAGATACTTGGGTAGGTACAGGTAGCGTGCACAGGTCTGGAGCACTACATGAGATACTTGGGTAGGTACAGGTAGCGTGCACAAGTCTGGAGCACTACATGAGATACTTGGGTAGGTACAGGTAGCGTGCACAGGTCTGGAGCACTACATGAGATACTTGGGTAGGTACAGGTAGCGTGCACAGGTCTGGAGCACTACATGAGATACTTGGGTAGGTACAGGTAGCGTGCACAGGTCTGGAGCACTACATGAGATACTTGGGTAGGTACAGGTAGCGTGCACAGGTCTGGAGCACTACATGAGATACTTGGGTAGGTACAGGTAGTGTGCACAGGTCTGGAGCACTACATGAGATACTTGGGTAGGTACAGGTAGCGTGCACAGATCTGGAGCACTACATGAGATACTTGGGTAGGTACAGGTAGCGTGCACAGGTCTGGAGCACTACATGAGATACTTGGGTAGGTACAGATAGCGTGCACAGGTCTGGAGCACTACATGAGATACTTGGGTAGGTGCTGCCATCTAATACTCTTGTAAATGGATAACATTCCTGCAACACTTCTGCCATATAGTGCTGTAGAAGACCATGTGCATGCTCCTGAGCTTACTGCCTTGTTTTTCAACAGAGAATATCAAGAGAACAAAGACAATTTGATAATAGATGTAATTTGGAAAAGTAATTAAAATCACATGCTCTCTCCGAATCACGAAAGGAAATATTTGGGTTTCATGTCCCTTTAACATTGGAATAAATGGAAATTAATTGTACTCCTGAACAAATCTAATGGACATGGACTAAATAAAGAAGAATGAACCCTGAATTGTGGTCAGTTTAGTCATAATGAAAACAAGAATAGTAATATCACTCGTGCCGCTCCTCTTTATAACCTGCTAGGAAATCTAGAAAACTATCAAGCTTCCCAACTTTGTAGAGACGCAACTGACACAGCTGCCATAGTAACTGGGCCTAGCAATAGAACAAGATGGATTTCTGATGAAAATAGGCCCAGAAAGGTTGGAACAAAATGGATGGATAATTAAAGATCAGATGTGATCAGATTTTTACATTTTAAAGCAAAGACAGCAACAAAAAGGGTTCAATGTAAACTTGAGACGATATAATCTATGTAAAATAGACTTTACCATGGTGACCCAATAGAATCCCCTAAACAGAGGAAAAACTAGACTCCTCTCTGCAAATGGCATAAAGATGTAAAGTTTTTGTAATGTTTTAGCTAGAATTAAAGCTCAAATCAAGGTTAAAATGTTAGTGATACGGGAGGAACTTTTGTTTAAAGGGACAAGGTTTCTAGTTGTGATAAGTTTATTTGTATAGTGCAAAAATGTTTTCCCTTTGATATGTTTCCAATGACTTGTTATACCAGCAGCGGAGTAAAAAATGTTCCTTTAGGTTTAGTTTTGCATATGAAATAGCTGTTTCCGATCATTGAAGCCACAACCTAATAACATGGGCTGCACTTGTTGGGAGAGCAGACCTAATTAGCTTATATTTCTAATTATTTGCACAAAGTCTTCCTTATATTGCTTACTCAAAGACTGATACTTAGGGCCCAATAATAAAAAAAAAAACTTGCTAGCATGGAGAGAAATCTTTTGGACTTTTTTTAGACCTTGTATTGTAATGTAGGCCTCTCCCCTTCAGAACCTGCACAGCAACATAAACATCTTTCAAGACAAAATGTACTTTTCTAAAATTCTTTGAGCAACCTCAAAATACTAATGAGACTTTTTAGATTATCTCGTCTGAGTGTAGAACTTTAGATCACCAGGCCCTTAGAGAGAACAACGAAAAACGAACATTTTAGTACCTCTCAGTCTCATCTCCCACTGGGAGCATGATTTTTTCTAAACCTTTTTATTAAAGGGACATGAAACCTAAATTTTTTTCTTTCATGATTCAGATAGAGAATACAATTTTAAACAACTTTCCACTTTACTTCTATTATCAAATTTGCTTCTTTCTCTTGATATCCTTTATTGAAGGAGCAGCAATGCACTACTGGTTTCTAACTGAACACATGGGGGAGCCAATCACAATAGATATATGCAGCCACCAATCAGGAGCTAGAACCTAGGCTCTTTGCTGCTCCTGAGCTTTCCTTGATACACATTTCAGAAAAGGATAACAAGAGAAGGAAGCAAATTAAATAATAGTAGTAAATTGGAAAGTTGTTTAAAATGGTATTCTCTATCTTAATAAGGAAATAACCTTTTTGGGTTTCATGTACCTTTAAGTTTACCTATAACCAGTACTTAAAGGGACACTGAACCCAATTTTTTTCTTTTATGGTTCAGATAGAGCAGCAATTTCAAGCAACTTTCTAATTTACTCCTATTATCAATTTTCTTCGTTCTCTTGCTATCTTTATTTGAAAAACAAGGCATCTAAACTTTTTTTTTGGTTTCAGTATTCTGAACAGCACTTTTTTATTGGTGGATGAATTTATCCAACATTCAGTAAGGACAAACCAAGTTGTTCACCAAAAATGGGCCGGCATCTAAACTTACATTCTTGCATTTCAAATCAAGATACCAATGCCTAGATTTAGAGTTCTGCGGCCAAAGGGTTGCGTTAGCTACGCGTGCTTTTTTCTGGCCGTACCTTTTAAATACCGCTGGTATTTAGAGTTCACAGAAGGGCTGCGTTAGGCTCCAAAAAGGGAGCGTAGAGCATAATTTAACGCCACTGCAACTCTAGATACCAGCGGTGCTTATGGACGCGGCCAGCTTCAAAAACGTGCTCGTGCACGATTCCCCCATAGAAAACAATGGGGCCATTTGAGCTGAAAAAAACCCTGACACCTGCAAAAAAGCAGCGTTCAGCTCCTAACGCAGCCCCATTGTTTGCTATGGGGAAACACTTCCTACGTCTGCACCTAACACCCCAACATGTACCCCGAGTCTAAACACCCCTAACCTTACACTTATTAACCCCTATTCTGCCGCCACCGCTATCGCTGACACCTGCATATTTTTTTTAACCCCTAATCTGCCGCTCCGTAAACCGCCGCTACTTACATTATCCCTATGTACCCCTAATCTGCTGCCCCTAACACCGCCGACCCCTATATTATATTAATTAACCCCTAATCTGCCCCCACAACGTTGCCTCCACCTGCCTACACTTATTAACCCCTAATCTGTCGACCGGACCGCGCCGCTATTATAATAAAGTTATTAACCCCTAATCCGCCTCACTCCCGCCTCAATAACCCTATAATAAATAGTATTAACCCCTAATCTGCCCTCCCTAACATCGCCGACACCTAACTTCAAACATTAACCCCTAATCTGCCGACTGGAGCTCACCGCTATTCTAATAAATGTATTAACCCCTAAAGCTAATTCTAACCCTAACCCTAACACCCCCCTAAGTTAAATATAATTTTTATCTAACGAAATAAATTAACTCTTATTAAATAACTTATTCCTATTTAAAGCTAAATACTTACCTGTAAAATAAACCCTAATATAGCTACAATATAAATTATAATTACATTGTAGCTATTTTAGGATTAATATTTATTTTACAGGCAACTTTGTATTTATTTTAACCAGGTACAATAGCTATTAAATAGTTAAGAACTATTTAATAGTTACCTAGTTAAAATAATAACAAAATTACCTGTAAAATAAATCCTAATATAGCTACAATATAAATTATAATTATATTATAGCTATTTTAGGATTAATATTTATTTTACAGGTAACTTTGTATTTATTTTAACCAGGTACAATAGCTATTAAATAGTTAAGAACTATTTAATAGCTAAAATAGTTAAAATAATTACAAAATTACCTGTAAAATAAATCCTAACCTAAGTTACAATTAAACCTAACACTACACTATCAATAAATTAATTAAATAAACTACCTACAATTACCTACAATTAAACCTAACACTACGCTATCAATAAATTAATTAAATACAATATCTACAATTATCTACAATTAAACCTAACACTACACTATCAATAAATTAATTAAATACAATATCTACAATTATCTACAATTAAACTTAACACTACACTATCAATAAATTAATTAAATACAATACCTACAATTATCTACAATTAAACCTAACACTACGCTATCAATAAATTAATTAAATACAATATCTACAATTATCTACAATTAAACCTAACACTACACTATCAATAAATTATTTAAATAAAATATCTACAAATAAATACAATGAAATAAACTAACTAAAGTACGAAAAATAAAAAAGAACTAAGTTACAAAAAATAAAAAAATATTTACAAACATTAGAAAAATATTACAACAATTTAAAACTAATTACACCTACTCTAAGCCCCCTAATAAAATAACAAAGCCCCCCAAAATAAAAAATGCCCTACCCTATTCTAAATTAAAAAAGTCCAAAGCTCTTTTACCTTACCAGCCCTGAACAGGGCCCTTTGCGGGGCATGCCCCAAAGAATTCAGCTCTTTTGCCTGTAAAAAAAACACATACAATACCCCCCCCAACATTACAACCCACCACCCACATACCCCTAATCTAACCCAAACCCCCCTTAAATAAACCTAACACTAAGCCCCTGAAGATCTCCCTACCTTGTCTTCACCTCACCGGGTCCCGATCTGTCCAGAAGAGCCTCCGATGTATTGATCCAAGCCCAAGCGGGGGGCTGAAGAGTGACGTCCATCCTCGGGCTGAAGTCTGGATTCAAGCGGCGCCTGAAGAAATCCATCATCGGCTGAAGTCGGAAGTCCATCATCGGGATGAAGTCTTCTATCAAGCCGCATCTTCAATCTTCTTTCTTCTGGAGCGGAGCGGAGCCATGTTCTTTCCAACCGACGCGGATCCAACCTCTTCAACCGACGCCTACTCGCCGAATGACGGTTCCTTTAAATGACGTCATCCAAGATGGTGTCCCTCGAATTCCGATTGGCTGATAGGATTCTATCAGCCAATCGGAATTAAGGTAGGAATATTCTGATTGGCTGATGGAATCAGCCAATCAGAATCAAGTTCAATCCGATTGGCTGATCCAATCAGCCAATCAGATTGAGCTCGCATTCTATTGGCTGTTCCGATCAGCCAATAGAGTGCGAGCTCAATCTGATTGGCTGATTGGATCAGCCAATCGGATTGAACTTGATTCTGATTGGCTGATTCCATCAGCCAATCAGAATATTCTTACCTTAATTCCGTTTGGCTGATAGAATCGTATCAGCCAATAGGAATTCGAGGGACACCATCTTGGATAACGTCATTTAAAGGAACCATCATTCGGCGAGTAGGCGTCGGTTGAAGAGGTTGGATCCGCGTCGGTTGGAAAGAAGATGGCTCCGCTCCACTCCAGAAGAAAGAAGATTGAAGATGCGGCTTGATAGAAGACTTCATGCCGATGATGGACTTCCGACTTCAGTCGATGATGGATTTCTTCAGCCGCCGCTTGGATCCAGACTTCAGCCCGAGGATGCACGTCACTCTTCAGCCCCCCGCTTGGGCTTGGATCAAGACATCGGAGGCTCTTCTGGACAGATCGGGACCTGGTGAGGTGAAGACAAGGTAGGGAGATCTTCAGGGGCTTAGTGTTAGGTTTATTTAAGGGGGTTTGGGTTAGATTAGGGGTATGTGGGTGGTGGGTTGTAATGTTGGGGGGGGGTATTGTATTTGTTTTTTTTACAGGCAAAAGAGCTGAATTCTTTGGGGCATGCCCCGCAAAGGGCCCTGTTCAGGGCTGGTAAGGTAAAAGAGCTTTGAACTTTTTTAATTTAGATAGGGTAGGGCATTTTTTATTTTTGGGGGCTTTGTTATTTTATTAGGGGGCTTAGAGAAGGTGTAATTAGTTTAAAATTGTTGTAATATTTTTCTAATGTTTGTAAATATTTTTTTATTTTTTGTAACAGTTCTTTTTTATTTTTCGTACTTTAGTTAGTTTATTTCATTGTATTTATTTGTAGATATTTTATTTAAATAATTTATTGATAGTGTAGTGTTAGGTTTAATTGTAGATAATTGTAGATATTGTATTTAATTAATTTATTGATAGTGTAGTGTTAGGTTTAATTGTAGATAATTGTAGGTATTGTATTTAATTTATTTATTGATAGTGTAGTGTTAGGTTTAATTGTAACTTAGGTTAGGATTTATTTTACAGGTAATTTTGTAATTATTTTAACTATTTTAGCTATTAAATAGTTCTTAACTATTTAATAGCTATTGTACCTGGTTAAAATAAATACAAAGTTGCCTGTAAAATAAATATTAATCCTAAAATAGCTATAATATAATTATAATTTATATTGTAGCTATATTAGGATTTATTTCACAGGTAAGTATTTAGATTTAAATAGGAATAATTTATTTAATAAGAGTTAATTTATTTCGTTAGAATAAAATTATATTTAACTTAGGGGGGTGTTAGGGTTAGGGTTAAAATTAGCTTTAGGGGTTAGAAGAGTAGCGGTGAGCTCCGATCGGCAGATTAGGGGTTAATACTTGAAGTTAGGTGTCGGCGATGTTAGGGAGGGCAGATTAGGGGTTAATACTATTTATTATAGGGTTATTGAGGTGGGAGTGAGGCGGATTAGGGGTTAATAACTTTATTATAATAGCGGTGCGGTCCGCTCGGCAGATTAGGGGTTAATAAGTGTAGGCAGGTGGAGGCGAATTGTGGGGGGCAGATTAGGGGTTAATAAATATAATATAGGGGTCGGCGGTGTTAGGGGCAGCAGATTAGGGGTACATAGGGATAACGTAGTTGGCGGCAGTGTACGGAGCGTAAGATTAGGGGTTAAAAAATTTTTATAGAGTGGCGGCGATGTGGGGGGGCCTCGGTTTAGGGGTACATAGGTAGTTTATGGGTGTTTGTGTACTTTAGAGCACAGTAGTTAAGAGCTTTATAAACCGGCGTTAGCCCAGAAAGCTCTTAACTACTGACTTTTTTCTGCGGCGGAAGTTTTGTCGTTAGAATTCTAGCGCTCACTTCAGCCACGACTCTAAATACCGGCATTAGAAAGATCCAATTGAAAAGATAGTATACGCAATTGACGTAAGGGGATCTGCGGTATGGAAAAGTTGCGGCTGCAAAGTGAGCGTTAGACCCTTTCCTGACTGACTCCAAATACCGGCGGTAGCCTAAAACCAGCGTTAGGAGCCTCTAACGCTGGTTTTGACGGCTACCGCCCAACTCTAAATCTAGGCCCAAGAGAATAAAGAAAATTTGATAACAGGAGTAAATTAGAAAGTTGCATTAAATGTCATGATCTATCTGAATCACAAAAGAAATACATTTGGGTTCAGTGTCCCTTTAAGAAAGGACATCTTCAGTATATGTGGGGATATAACAGATAAAATCAGCTGTTTTAAATGACACAATAAAGATAAAGGAGCCATTTGTAAACAATTGAATACACTGCAGAAGATAAAATAGAAAACTGGGGACACATTACAGGGGAGAAAAAGTAAACTGTCCCTTTAAGTGTAGATGAAGGGGCTGGGGATTTTCAGCAGATGGAGACGAGCAGTGTAAGAGTATTACAAGTGTGCATGTTTCTACCAGTCTGGAATGACACTGGCACTTTTTCCCTGATTGACAGTACCAATTTTAAGAGGAATAGCATTTAATACTTTTTGTCTTGCATACAGATATTACACACATTCACCTAGATTACAAGTTTTTCGTTTTGAGCTGTGCGGTGGTAACGAGCAGTTTTCCCTCACCGCTCACTTACCTACAGCGCTGGTATTATGAGTTTTCAGAAACCCGTCGTTAAAAGACAAGAAGTGAGCATTGAGCAAAATTTTGTTCATTACCGGACTCCAATACCAGCGCTGCTTAAGTCAGCGGTGAGCTGGTTGTACATGCTCGTGCACGATTTCCCCATAGGAATCAGCGGGGAGAACCGGCTGAAAAAAAGTCTAACACCTGCAAAAAAGCAGCATAAAACTCACTAACGCAGCCCCATTGATTCCTATGGGAAATAAAATTTATGTTTACACCTAACACCCTAACATGAACCCCGAGTCTAAACACCCCAAATCTTACACTTATTAACCCCTAATCTGTCGCCCCCGACATCACTGCAACCTACATTATATTATTAACCCCTAATCTGCTGCTCCGGACACCACCGCCACCTACATTATACTTATTAACCCCTAATCTGCTGCCCCCGACATCGTTGACACCTACATTATATTTATTAACTCCTAAACCGCCGCACTCCCGCCTAGCAAACATTAGTTATATATTATTAACCCCTAATCTGCCATCCCTAACATCTCCACCACCTACCTACATTTATTAACCTCTAATCTGCCGCCCCCAACGTCGCCGCCACTATATTGAAGTTATTAACCCCTAAATCTAAGTCTAACCCTAAACCTAACATACCCTAACTTAAATATAATTTAAATAAATCTAAATAAATATTACTATCATTAACTAAATTATTTCTATTTAAAACTAAATACTTACCTGTAAAATAAACCCTAAAATAGCTACAATATAACTAATAGTTACATTGTAGTTATCTTAGGGTTTATTTTTATTTTACAGGCAAGTTTGTATTTATTTTAACTAGGTAGAATAGTTATTAAATAGTTATTAACTATTTAATGACTACCTAGTTAAAATAAAAACACATTTACCTGTAAAATAAAACCTAACCTAAGTTACACTAACACCTAACACTACACTATAATTAAATAAATTAACTAAATTAAATACAAATACCTACATTAAATTAGCTAAAGTACAAAAAAAACTCTAAATTACAGAAAATAATAAACAAATAACAGAAATTTAAACTAATTACACCTAATCTAATAGCCCTATTAAAATAAAAAAGCCCCCCCCAAAATAAAAAAACCCTAGCCTAAACTAAACTACCAATATCCCTTAAAAGGGCCTTTTGCGGGGCATTGCCCCAAAGTAATCAGCTCTTTTACCTGTAAAAAAAAAATACAAACAACCCCCCAACAGTAAAACCCACCTCCCACACAACCAACCCCCCAAATAAAATGCTAGCTAAAAAAAAAACCTAAGCTCCCCATTGCCCTGAAAAGGGCATTTGGATGGGCATTGCCCTTAAAAGGGCAGTTAGCTCTTTTGCCGCCCAAACCCTAATCTAAAAAATAAAACCCACCCAATACACCCTTAAAAAAAACCTAGCACTAACCCCCTGAAGATCGACTTACCGGGAGACGTCTTCATCCAAGCCGGGCGAAGTGGTCCTCCAGATGGCAGAAGTCTTTATCCAAGTCAGGCAGAAGTGGTCCTCCAGACGGGCAGAAGACTTCATCCAGACGGCATCTTCTATCCTCATTCATCCGGCGCGGAGCGGGTCCATCTTCAAGAAATCCAACGTGGAGCATCCTCTTCATCCGACGACTAAAACAGAATGAAGGTACCTTTAAGTGACGTCATCCAAGATAGCGTCCCTTAGATTCCAATTGGCTGATGGAATTCTATCAGCCAATCAGAATTAAGGTAGAAAAAATGCTATTGGCTGATCCAATCAGCCAATAGGATTGAAGTTCAATCCTATTGGCTGATCCAGTCAGCCAATAGGATTGAGCTTGCATTCTATTGGCTGTTCCAATCAGCCAATAGAATGCAAGCTCAATCCTATTGGCTGATTGGATCAGCCTATAGGATTTTTTCTACCTTAATTCCGATTGGCTGATAGAATTCTATAAGACAATCGGAATCTAAGGGACGTCATCTTGGATGACGTTACTTAAAGATAACTTCATTCTGTTTTAGTCGTCGGATGAAGAGGATGCTCCGCGTCGGATGTCTTGAAGATGGACCCGCTCCGCGCCGGATGGATGAAGATAGAAGATGCCGTCTGGATGAAAATTTCTGCCCATCTGGAGGACCACTTCTGCCCGGCTTGGATGAAGACTTCTGCATGTCTGGAGGACCACTTCGCCCGGCTTGGATGAAGAAGTCTCCCGGTAAGTCGATCTTCAGGGGGTTAGTGTTAGGTTTTTTAAGGGTGTATTGGGTGGGTTTTATTTCTTAGAATAGGGTTTTGGCGGCAAAAGAGCTAACTGCCCTTTTAAGGGCAATGCCCATCCAAATGCCCTTTTCAGGGCAATGGGGAGCTTAGTTTTTTTTTGCTAGTATTTTATTTGGGGGGTTGGTTGTGTGGGTGGTGGGTTTAGTATTTGCGATGCGGGAGGGCCTCGGTTTAGGGGTTAATATGTAGTTTATGGGTGTTAGTGTACTTTTTAGCACTTTAGTTATGAGTTTTATGTTACAGCGTTGTACCATAAAACTCTTAACTACTGACTTTTCAATGCATTAGGACTCTTGACAGGGTAGGGTGTACCACTCACTTTTTGCCTCCCAGGAAAGACTCGTAATACGGGCGCTATGGAAGTCCCATAGAAAAAAGACTTTACGAAGTTTACGTAAGTCGTTTTGCGGTAAGGCCAAAGAAGTGTGTGGTAACCCTAAACCTTCAAGACTCGTAATACCAGCGGGCGTAAAAAAGCAGCGTTAGGACCGCTTAACGCTGCTTTTTTACCCTAATGCACAACTCGGAATTTAGCAGATTCTTTCCTTCTGAAAACTGAGATAACACATATGGCTCTATTCACAAAGAGATGAATTGCAGGTGAATTGTGGGTCATTTTGAATCTTTCTTTAACTATCCGTTATTAAGGGCTAAACCCAGTGATCATCTCCTGCAAGAATAGAACCCATAGATTTCTCAATAGAATGTCTGATATTCACTTCCACAGCTTTTCTTCTTTTTTATCTTCTTCATGAAGAGATAACACAGGGTCTGCAGTGGAATGAATGACATTCACTTTAATCTCACTTTTTTCCTCTCTTTCATTTTCTATTTAGCCCCCAAAATTCAAAATTTGCTATAAAACTATTGGGTGTTTATAGCCTCTCTCTTTTATAATTTCTTAAAGGGACACTAAGCCCACATTTTTTTCTTTCATAATTCAGATAGAGCAGCAATTTTAAGCAACTTTCTAATTTACTCCTATTATCAATTTTAATTCATTATCTTGCTATCTTTATTTGATAAACAAGAATGTAAGCTTAGGGGCTGGCCTATTTTTGGGCCAACTGTAGTCTCCAATCAGCAAGCGCTATCTAGGGTGCTGAATCAAAAATGGACGGCTCCTTACCTTAGATTCCTGCTTTTTCAAATAAAGATAGCAAGAGAACAAAGAAGAATTGATAATAGGAGTAAATTAGAAAGTTGCTTAAAATTGCATGCTCTATCTGAATCATGAAAGAAAAAATGTGGGTTTATTATCTCTTTACAAATTAGTAGAATGGCAAAGTATATATAATTATAATTTCATGGAACACAGGGGCAGGGCCGTCTTTAATATTGACTGGACCCTGGGCAAAAATTTTCTTGCCCCCCCCCCCACCCCATACAATTTCGCTCTCCACCCCAACATCCCAAAAAACAACTAAATCAATTATTTTTTTTTATTAGCCCAGCGGTGGATCATCCACTGCTGGGCTAATCATTTTAAAAAAAAATGAAATAAATTGCAATATGTGAAACTGGACCTAAGCAGTACTAATAAGTAAATAAATATATAAATTCCTCCACTGTGGATTCATTTAATATGCTTTTGAATGTGATTCTGGTGTGAGGTTAGCTGGTTAAAGAGATTTAGGGCAGCCAACAGGAGCAAAGCAAGGTAAAGACTGAGGATGAAGCATGGAGGTGCAGACAAATATACGTTTACTGACTGGAACAGCAGAACTACTATGGGAAGCTGTAAAATCTGAGACAGAGAGAAAATAAAAACTATAAAAATAAACCTTACATTAATGTGTGAAGTATCAGCATGACACTATACATCAGCCACAGCAGCCCATGTCGCTTCTTTGCTAGGAACAAGTTCCCTCTCACTCTGCACTAGACAATGCTGCATGGGGAGGGGCGTGTGTGCACTCACTTATTCTTCCACTGACACCTTTCTACAAAGCACTGTTCCCCTAACAAACTTCAGTTAGTTGATCTTAGGGCCACAGCAGAAAGAGCAGGGCTAAGGGGACCAGCAGAATGGATGCTGTCTGCCCAAGGCTGCATGGATACAGTGTGAGATGAGTCACACAGACTCAGGACTGAAGAGAGCAGTGTATGCAGCTGCACAGATGCTCAAATCTTCACATGCCTGCTGCTCCAGCTTTCTGCTGCATGCGCCTACAGTCAGCCCTACCCAGAAACAATCCCCACAACCAGAGCAGTTACCTGGTAACAGTGGTAACCCCAGTAGGACCTTTTATGATGCAGTGGGAATGGCTGGATGCCGAGTTAGGGCTTTGCATTCAGTGCTGCACAGTGCACATCTAAAAACAGCACATGGCAATAGCTTGGCATGTCACATGACACCGGCACGGTCTGGCACAGTTTTAAAAAAATATATATATAAGCAGAGTACTTTTGACTGTGACAGTATTAGGACTGAATTTGTGTGTTCCCCATGTCACATCATCAGTCTGGTATGAACCATAAAAAAAAAATATATATATATATATATATATTTTTTTAAGGACTCTTGGGCCCCTCAACAGAGACTGGGCCCTGGGCAGCTGCCCTTTTCCCCTATGTTAAAGACGGCCCTGCACAGGGGGTATAATCTTTCCTATAAAATGAAAGCAAAACTAAAACAATTAAAGTGTCTTAAGATGCAAATAATATTTTTACAAGAACCCCATTTATAAATGGCATAAAACAGGAGAAACCTAGAAAGGAATGGACTAAAGTGATATATGCTTCTAAGCTTCTATAAGAAATCTAGTTGTGGGGTAGCCGTTTTATTTAAACTATGAGATTAAAAACAAGATCTGGGATCCAGGTGGTATATAACATGACTGTGCATGGCTATATAATACAGAGTAATTCATCAGTATTGGGTTAGGTTACAAGTAGAGTGCAAAAATGCCAGCGTTATGGAGTGCTAATATAGCTAGTGCTACGTTTATACCGCTCATACTAGATGGTTCGTTTTTTGTACCCTGCAATAATTTTAGGAGTGCTATTTACAGCATTAACACAAAGAAAGTTGTTAAGCTAGCACAAGGTCTAGCAAAGGCACAAACCACCACTAGCCAATTGCAAACAAAATCTCAACACTATTTAGCTCTAATTTGCCTCACCCTGAACACAAATAAGCCCCCTCTACTATTAATCCCTAAAGCGCCACTACTACCTAATTGTAAAAACCCTATACTATTAAACATTAACTTGTCACAGCCAGCAAAATGCTACCTACACTATTAACCCCTTATCTGCCACTACCCTATCATAAAACGGTACACTATTAACCCCTAGTCTCCCATACTATATTAACCCTATAACTACTACCCCCTAAGAATCCCTAACATAAAACATCCTAAATTATCAATATATATTACTACAAATAAATATAAAACATTACTAATAAATAAAATATGAAAATAAACAAAATACAACCCCCCTAAATATAACCCTGTACTAAAAAAAATACAGCCCCATAAAAGAACAAAAAGCTCCCCTAAAAAACCCTTTATTTTGGTACTTTTTTCCAATGCTCAGCTTGTATTATGACGGTAAAAGTGACCAGCGTGCTAATTAGAGTTTCCTATTATGAGCATGGGTTGTATTCATTTCACCACACTTCCAAAACACAAACTCCTAGATTTAGAGTTCTGCGTTAGCCGTCAAAACCAGCGTTAGGGGCTCCTAACGCTGGTTTTGGGCTACCGCTGGTATTTAGAGTCAGTCTGGAAAGGGTCTAACGCTAACTTTGCAGCCGCGACTTTTCCATACCGCAGATCCCCCTACGCCATTTGCGTATCCTATCTTTTCAATGGGATCTTTCTAACGCTGGTATTTAGAGTCTTGGCTGAAGTGAGCGTTAGAAATCTAACGACAAGACTCCAGCCGCAGAGAAAAGCCAGGAGTTAAGAGCTTTCTGGGCTAACGCCGTTTCATAAAGCTCTTAACTACTGTGCTCTAAAGTACACTAACACCCATAAACTACCTATGTACCCCTAAACCAAGGCCCCCCACATCGCCGCCACTCTAATACATTTTTTTAACCCCTAATCTGCCGACCGCAGACCGCCGCAACCTACATTATCCCTATGTACCCCTAATCTGCTGCCCCTAACACCGCCGACCCCTATATTATATTTATTAACCCCTAATCTGCCGCCCCCAACGTCGACGCCACCTACCTACAATTATTAACCCCTAATCTGCTGACCGCTACTCTAATAAAGCTATTAACCCCTAATCCGCCTCACTCCCACCTCAATAACCCTATAATAAATAGTATTAACCCTTAATCTGCCCTCCCTAACATCACCGACACCTAACTTCAAGTATTAACCCCTAATCCGCCTCACTCCCACCTCAATAACCCTATAATAAATAGTATTAACCCTTAATCTGCCCTCCCTAACATTACCGACACCTAACTTTAAGTATTAACCCCTAATCTGCTGACTGGACCTCACCGCTACTCTAATAAATTTATTAACCCCTAAAGCTAAGTCTAACCCTAACACTAACACCCCCCTAATTTAAATATAATTTTTATCTAACGAAATAAATGAAATCTTATTAAATAAATTATTCCTATTTAAAGCTAAATACTTACCTGTAATATAAACCCTAATATAGCTACAATATAAATTATAATTATATTGTAGCTATTTTAGGATTAATATTTATTTTACAGGTAACTTTGTATTTATTTTAACCAGGTACAATAGCTATTAAATAGTTAAGAACTATTTAATAGCTAAAATAGTTAAAATAATTACAAAATTACCTGTAAAATAAATAATAACCTAAGTTACAATTAAACCTAACACTACACTATCAATAAATTAATTAAATACAATACCTACAATTATCTACAATTAAACCTAACACTACACTATCAATACATTAATTAAATACAATATCTACAATTATCTACAATTAAACCTAACACTACACTATCAATAAATTATTTAAATAAAATATCTACAAATAAATACAATGAAATAAACTAACTAAAGTACGAAAAATAAAAAAGAACTAAGTTACAAAAAATAAAAAAATATTTACAAACATTATTACAACAATTTTAAACTAATTACACCTACTCTAAGCCCCCTAATAAAATAACAAAGCCCCCCAAAATAAAAAATGCCCTACCCTATTCTAAATTAAAAAAGTTCAAAGCTCTTTTACCTTACCAGCCCTGAACAGGGCCCTTTGCGGGGCATGCCCCAAAGAATTCAGCTCTTTTGCCTGTAAAAAAAACACATACAATACCCCCCCCAACATTACAACCCACCACCCACATACCCCTAATCTAACCAAAACCCCCCTTAAATAAACCTAACACTAAGCCCCTGAAGATCTCCCTACCTTGTCTTCACCTCACCGGGTCCCAATCTGTCCAGAAGAGCCTCCGATGTCTTGATCCAAGCCCAAGCGGGGGGCTGAAGAGTGACGTCCATCCTCGGGCTGAAGTCTGGATCCAAGCGGCGGCTGAAGAAATCCATCATCGGCTGAAGTCGGAAGTCCATCATCGGGATGAAGTCTTTTATCAAGCCGCATCTTCAATCTTCTTTCTTCTGGAGCGGAGCGGAGCCATGTTCTTTCCAACCGACGCGGATCCAACCTCTTCAACCGACGCCTACTCGCCGAATGACGATTCCTTTAAATGACGTCATCCAAGATGGTGTCCCTCGAATTCCGATTGGCTGATAGGATTCTATCAGCCAATCGGAATTAAGGTGGGAATATTCTGATTGGCTGATGGAATCAGCCAATCAGAATCAAGTTCAATCCGATTGGCTGATCCAATCAGCCAATCAGATTGAGCTCGCATTCTATTGGCTGTTCCGATCAGCCAATAGAATGCGAGCTCAATCTGATTGGCTGATTGGATCAGCCAATCGGATTGAACTTGATTCTGATTGGCTGATTCCATCAGCCAATCAGAATATTCTTACCTTAATTCCGATTGGCTGATAGAATCGTATCAGCCAATAGGAATTCGAGGGACACCATCTTGGATGACGTCATTTAAAGGAACCATCATTCGGCGAGTAGGCGTCGGTTGAAGAGGTTGGATCCGCGTCGGTTGGAAAGAAGATGGCTCCGCTCCACTCCAGAAGAAAGAAGATTGAAGATGCGGCTTGATAGAAGACTTCATGCCGATGATGGACTTCCGACTTCAGCCGATGATGGATTTCTTCAGCCGCCGCTTGGATCCAGACTTCAGCCCGAGGATGGACGTCACTCTTCAGCCCCCCGCTTGGGCTTGGATCAAGACATCGGAGGCTCTTCTGGACAGATCGGCACCCGGTGAGGTGAAGACAAGGTAGGGAGATCTTCAGGGGCTTAGTGTTAGGTTTATTTAAGGGGGTTTGGGTTAGATTAGGGGTATGTGGGTGGTGGGTTGTAATGTTGGGTGGGGGTATTGTATTTGTTTTTTTTACAGGAAAAAGAGCTGAATTCTTTGGGGCATGCCCCGCAAAGGGCCCTGTTCAGGGCTGGTAAGGTAAAAGAGCTTTGAACTTTTTTAATTTAGATAGGGTAGGGCATTTTTTATTTTGGGGGGCTTTGTTATTTTATTAGGGGGCTTAGAGTAGGTGTAATTAGTTTAAAATTGTTGTAATATTTTTCTAATGTTTGTAAATATTTTTTTATTTTTTGTAACTTAGTTCTTTTTTATTTTTCGTACTTTAGTTTGTTTATTTCATTGTATTTATTTGTAGATATTTTATTTAAATAATTTATTGATAGTGTAGTGTTAGGTTTAATTGTAGATAATTGTAGATATTGTATTTAATTAATTTATTGATAGTGTAGTGTTAGGTTTAATTGTAGATAATTGTAGGTATTGTATTTAATTTATTTATTGATAGTGTAGTGTTAGGTTTAATTGTAACTTAGGTTAGGATTTATTTTACAGGTAATTTTGTAATTATTTTAACTATTTTAGCTATTAAATAGTTCTTAACTATTTAATAGCTATTGTACCTGGTTAAAATAAATACAAAGTTGCCTGTAAAATAAATATTAATCCTAAAATAGCTATAATATAATTATAATTTATATTGTAGCTATATTAGGGTTTATTTTACAGGTAAGTATTTAGATTTAAATAGGAATAATTTATTTAATAAGAGTTAATTTATTTCGTTAGAATAAAATTATATTTAACTTAGGGGGGTGTTAGGGTTAGGGTTAAAATTAGCTTTAGGGGTTAGAAGAGTAGCGGTGAGCTCCGATCGGCAGATTAGGGGTTAATACTTGAAGTTAGGTGTCGGCGATGTTAGGGAGGGCAGATTAGGGGTTAATACTATTTATTATAGGGTTATTGAGGTGGGAGTGAGGCGGATTAGGGGTTAATAACTTTATTATAATAGCGGTGCGGTCCGCTCGGCAGATTAGGGGTTAATAAGTGTAGGCAGGTGGAGGCGAATTGTGGGGGGCAGATTAGGGGTTAATAAATATAATATAGGGGTCGGCGGTGTTAGGGGCAGCAGATTAGGGGTACATAGGGATAACGTAGTTGGCGGCAGTGTACGGAGCGGAAGATTAGGGGTTAAAAATTTTTTATAGAGTGGCGGCGATGTGGGGGGGGCCTCGGTTTAGGGGTACATAGGTAGTTTATGGGTGTTTGTGTACTTTAGAGCACAGTAGTTAAGAGCTTTATAAACCGGCGTTAGCCCAGAAAGCTCTTAACTACTGACTTCTGCGGCGGGAGTTTTGTCATTAGAATTCTAGCGCTCACTTCAGCCACGACTCTAAATACCGGCGTTAGAAAGATCCCATTGAAAAGATAGGATACGCAATTGACGTAAGGGGATCTGCGGTATGGAAAAATCGCGGCTGCAAAATGAGCGTTAGACCCTTTCCTGACTGACTCCAAATACCGGCGGTAGCCTAAAACCAGCGTTAGGAGCCTCTAACGCTGGTTTTGACGGCTACCGCCCAACTCTAAATCTAGGCCCAAGAGAATAAAGAACATTTGATAACAGGAGTAAATTAGAAAGTTGCATAAAATGTCATGATCTATCTGAATCACAAAATAAATACATTTGGGTTCAGTGTCCCTTTAAGAAAGGACATCTTCAGTATATGTGGGGATATAACAGATAAAATCAGCTGTTTTAAATGACACAATAAAGATAAAGGAGCCATTTGTAAACAATTGAATACACTGCAGAAGATAAAATAGAAAACTGGGGACACATTACAGGGGAGAAAAAGTAAACTGTCCCTTTAAGTGTAGATGAAGGGGCTGGGGATTTTCAGCAGATGGAGACGAGCAGTGTAAGAGTATTACAAGTGTGCATGTTTCTACCAGTCTGGAATGACACTGGCACTTTTATCCTGATTGACAGTACCAATTTTAAGAGGAATAGCATTTAATACTTTTTGTCTTGCATACAGATATTACACACATTCACCTAGATTACAAGTTTTTCGTTTTGAGCTGTGCGGTGGTAACGAGCAGTTTTCACTCACCGCTCACTTACCTACAGCGCTGGTATTATGAGTTTTCAGAAACCCGTCGTTAAAAGACAAGAAGTGAGCATTGAGCAAAATTTTGTTCATTACCGGACTCCAATACCAGCGCTGCTTAAGTCAGCGGTGAGCTGGTTGTACATGCTCGTGCACGATTTCCCCATAGGAATCAGCGGGGAGAGCCGGCTGAAAAAAAGTCTAACACCTGCAAAAAAGCAGCATAAAACTCACTAACGCAGCCCCATTGATTCCTATGGGAAATAAAATTTATGTTTACACCTAACACCCTAACATGAACCCCGAGTCTAAACACCCCAAATCTTACACTTATTAACCCCTAATCTGTCGCCCCCGACATCACCGCAACCTACATTATATTATTAACCCCTAATCTGCTGCTCCGGACACCACCGCCACCTACATTATACTTATTAACCCCTAATCTGCTGCCCCCGACATCGTTGACACCTACATTATATTTATTAACTCCTAAACCGCCGCACTCCC
Organism: Bombina bombina; assembly: GCF_027579735.1. Classification (NCBI taxonomy): domain Eukaryota; kingdom Metazoa; phylum Chordata; class Amphibia; order Anura; family Bombinatoridae; genus Bombina; species Bombina bombina. The sequence continues at coordinate 1,111,403,114 of NC_069504.1, forward strand.
GCCTAGCAAACATTAGTTATATATTATTAACCCCTAATCTGCCATCCCTAACATCTCCACCACCTACCTACATTTATTAACCTCTAATCTGCCGCCCCCAACGTCGCCGCCACTATATTGAAGTTATTAACCCCTAAGTCTAACCCTAAACCTAACATACCCTAACTTAAATATAATTTAAATAAATCTAAATAAATATTACTATCATTAACTAAATTATTTCTATTTAAAACTAAATACTTACCTGTAAAATAAACCCTAAAATAGCTACAATATAACTAATAGTTACATTGTAGTTATCTTAGGATTTATTTTTATTTTACAGGCAAGTTTGTATTTATTTTAACTAGGTAGAATAGTTATTAAATAGTTATTAACTATTTAATGACTACCTAGTTAAAATAAAAACACATTTACCTGTAAAATAAAACCTAACCTAAGTTACACTAACACCTAACACTACACTATAATTAAATAAATTAACTAAATTAAATACAAATACCTACATTAAATTAGCTAAAGTACAAAAAAAACTCTAAATTACAGAAAATAATAAACAAATAACAGAAATTTAAACTAATTACACCTAATCTAATAGCCCTATTAAAATAAAAAAGCCCCCCCAAAATAAAAAAACCCTAGCCTAAACTAAACTACCAATATCCCTTAAAAGGGCCTTTTGCGGGGCATTGCCCCAAAGTAATCAGCTCTTTTACCTGTAAAAAAAAATACAAACAACCCCCCAACAGTAAAACCCACCTCCCACACAACCAACCCCCCAAATAAAATGCTAGCTAAAAAAAAAAACCTAAGCTCCCCATTGCCCTGAAAAGGGCATTTGGATGGGCGTTGCCCTTAAAAGGGCAGTTAGCTCTTTTGCCGCCCAAACCCTTATCTAAAAAATAAAACCCACCCAATACACCCTTAAAAAAAACCTAACACTAACCCCCTGAAGATCGACTTACCGGGAGACGTCTTCATCCAAGCCGGGCGAAGTGGTCCACCAGATGGCAGAAGTCTTTATCCAAGTCAGGCAGAAGTGGTCCTCCAGATGGGCAGAAGACTTCATCCAGACGGCATCTTCTATCTTCATCCATCCGGCGCGGAGCGGGTCCATCTTCAAGACATCCAACGTGGAGCATCCTCTTCATCCGACGACTAAAACAGAATGAAGGTACCTTTAAGTGACGTCATCCAAGATAGCGTCCCTTAGATTCCGATTGGCTGATGGAATTCTATCAGCCAATCAGAATTAAGGTAGAAAAAATGCTATTGGCTGATCCAATCAGCCAATAGGATTGAAGTTCAATCCTATTGGCTGATCCAATCAGCCAATAGGATTGAGCTCGCATTCTATTGGCTGTTCCAATCAGCCAATAGAATGCAAGCTCAATCCTATTGGCTGATTGGATCAGCCTATAGGATTTTTTCTACCTTAATTCCGATTGGCTGATAGAATTCTATAAGCCAATCGGAATCTAAGGGACGCCATCTTGGATGACGTTACTTAAAGGTACCTTCATTCTGTTTTAGTCGTCGGATGAAGAGGATGCTCCGCGTCGGATGTCTTGAAGATGGACCCGCTCTGCGCCGGATGGATGAAGATAGAAGATGCCGTCTGGATGAAAATTTCTGCCCGTCTGGAGGACCACTTCTGCCCGGCTTGGATGAAGACTTCTGCCCGTCTGGAGGACCACTTCGCCCGGCTTGGATGAAGAAGTCTCCCGGTAAGTCGATCTTCAGGGGGTTAGTGTTAGGTTTTTTAAGGGTGTATTGGGTGGGTTTTATTTCTTAGATTAGGGTTTTGGCGGCAAAAGAGCTAACTGCCCTTTTAAGGGCAATGCCCATCCAAATGCCCTTTTCAGGGCAATGGGGAGATTAGTTTTTTTTTGCTAGTATTTTATTTGGGGGGTTGGTTGTGTGGGTGGTGGGTTTAGCATTTGCGATGCGGGAGGGCCTCGGTTTAGGGGTTAATATGTAGTTTATGGGTGTTAGTGTACTTTTTAGCACTTTAGTTATGAGTTTTATGTTACAGCGTTGTACCATAAAACTCTTAACTACTGACTTTTCAATGCATTAGGACTCTTGACAGGGTAGGGTGTACCACTCACTTTTTGGCCTCCCAGGAAAGACTCGTAATACGGGCGCTATGGAAGTCCCATAGAAAAAAGACTTTACGAAGTTTACGTAAGTCGTTTTGCGGTAAGGCCAAAGAAGTGTGTGGTAACCCTAAACCTTCAAGACTCGTAATACCAGCGGGCGTAAAAAAGCAGCGTTAGGACCGCTTAACGCTGCTTTTTTACCCTAATGCACAACTCGTAATTTAGCCGATTCTTTCCTTCTGAAAACTGAGATAACACATATGGCTCTATTCACAAAGAGATGAATTGCAGGTGAATTGTAGGTCATTGCGTTATCAAGGGCTAAACCCAGTGATCATCTCCTGCAAGAATAGAACCCATAGATTTCTCAATAGAATGTCTGATATTCACTTCCACAGCTTTTCTTCTTTTTTATTATCTTCTTCATGAAGAGATAACACAGGGTTTCCAGTGGAATGAATGACATTCACTTTAATCTCACTTTTTTCCTCTCTTTCATTTTCTGTTTAGCCCCCAAAATTCAAAATTTGCTATAAAACTATTGGGTGTTTATAGCCTCTCTCTTTTATAATTTCTTAAAGGGACACTAAGCCCACATTTTTTTCTTTCATAATTCAGATAGAGCAGCAATTTTAAGCAACTTTCTAATTTACTCCTATTATCAATTTTAATTAATTATCTTGCTATCTTTATTTGATAAACAAGAATGTAAGCTTAGGGGCTGGCCTATTTTTGGGCCAACTGTAGTCTCCAATCAGCAAGTGCTATCTAGGGTGCTGAATCAAAAATGGACGGCTCCTTACCTTAGATTCCTGCTTTTTCAAATAAAGATAGCAAGAGAACAAAGAAGAATTGATAATAGGAGTAAATTAGAAAGTTGCTTAAAATTGCATGCTCTATCTGAATCATGAAAGAAAAAATGTGGGTTTATTATCTCTTTACAAATTAGTAGAATGGCAAAGTATATATAATTATAATTTCATGGAACACAGGGCAGGGCCGTCTTTAATATTGACTGGACCCTGGGCAAACATTTTCTTGCTCCCCCCCACCCCATACAATTTCGCGCTCCACCCCAACATCCCAAAAAACAACTAAATCAATTTTTTTTTATTATTAGCCCAGCGGTAGATCATCCACTGCTGGGCTAATCATTTAAAAAAAAAAATGAAATAAATTGCAATATGTGAAACTGGACCTAAGCAGTACTAATAAGTAAATAAATATATAAATTCCTCCACTGTGGATTAATTTAATATTCTTTTGAATGTGATTCTGGTGTGAGGTTAGCTGGTTAAAGAGATTTAGGGCAGCCAACAGGAGCAAAGCAAGGTAAAGACTGAGGATGAAGCATGGAGGTGCAGACAAATATAAGTTTACTGACTGGAACAGCAGAACTACTATGGGAAGCTGTAAAATCTGATACAGAGAGAAAATAAAAACTATAAAAATAAACCTTACATTAATGTGTGAAGTATCAGCATGACACTATACATCAGCCACAGCAGCACATGTCGCTTCTTTGCTAGGAACAAGTTCCCTCTCACTCTGCACTAGACAATGCTGCATGGGGAGGGGCGTGTGTGCACTCACTTATTCTTCCACTGACACCTTTCTACAAAGCACTGTTCCCCTAACAAACTTCAGTTAGTTGATCTTAGGGCCACAGCAGAAAGAGCAGGGCTAAGGGGACCAGCAGAATGGATGCTGTCTGCCCAAGGCTGCATGGATACAGTGTGAGATGAGTCACACAGACTCAGGACTGAAGAGAGCAGTGTATGCAGCTGCACAGATGCTCAAATCTTAACATGCCTGCCGCTTCAGCTTTCTGCTGCATGCGCCTACAGTCAGCCCTACCCAGAAACAATCCCCACAACCAGAGCAGTTACCTGGTAACAGTGGTAACCCCAGTAGGACCTTTTATGATGCAGTGGGAATGGCTGGATGCAGAGTTAGGGCTTTGCATTCAGTGCTGCACAGTGCACATCTAAAAACAGCACATGGCAATAGCTTGGCATGTCACATGACACAGGCACGGTCTGGCACAGTTTTTAAAAAAAATAAATATATAAGCAGAGTACTTTTGACTGTAACAGTATTAGGACTGAATTTGTGTGTTCCCCATGTCACATCAACAGTCGGGTATGAACCATAAAAAAAAATATATATATATATATTTTTTTTTTAAGGACTCTTGGGCCCCTCAACAGAGACTGGGCCCTGGGCAGCTGCCCTTTTCCCCTATGTTAAAGACGGCCCTGCACAGGGGGTATAATCTTTCCTATAAAATGAAAGCAAAACTAAAACAATTAAAGTGTCTTAAGATGCAAATAATATTTTTACAAGAACCCCATTTATAAATGGCATAAAACAGGAGAAACCTAGAAAGGAATGGACTAAAGTGATATATGCTTCTAAGCTTCTATAAGAAATCTAGTTGTGGGGTAGCCGTTTTATTTAAACTATGAGATTAAAAACAAGATCTGGGATCCAGGTGGTATATAACATGACTGTGCATGGCTATATAATACAGAGTAATTCATCAGTATTGGGTTAGGTTACAAGTAGAGTGCAAAAATGCCAGCGTTATGGAGTGCTAATATAGCTAGTGCTACGTTTATACCGCTCATACTAGATGGTTCGTTTTTTGTACCCTGCAATAATTTTAGGAGTGCTATTTACAGCATTAACACAAAGAAAGTTGTTAAGCTAGCACAAGGTCTAGCAAAGGCACAAACCACCACTAGCCAATTGCAAACAAAATCTCAACACTATTTAGCTCTAATTTGCCTCACCCTGAACACAAATAAGCCCCCTCTACTATTAATCCCTAAAGCGCCACTACTACCTAATTGTAAAAACCCTATACTATTAAACATTAACTTGTCACAACCAGCAAAATGCTACCTACACTATTAACCCCTTATCTGCCACTACCCTATCATAAAACGGTACACTATTAACCCCTAGTCTCCCATACAATATTAACCCTATAACTACTACCCCCTAAGAATCCCTAACATAAAACCTCCTAAATTATCAATATATATTACTACAAATAAATATAAAACATTACTAATAAATAAAATATGAAAATAAACAAAATACAACCCCCCTAAATATAACCCTGTACTAAAATAAATACAGCCCCATAAAAGAACAAAAAGCTCCCCTAAAAAAAACCTTTATTTTGGTACTTTTTTCCAATGCTCAGCTTGTATTATGACGGTAAAAGTGACCAGCGTGCTAATTAGAGTTTCCTATTATGAGCATGGGTTGTATTCATTTCACCACACTTCCAAAACACAAACGCCTAGATTTAGAGTTCTGCGTTAGCCGTCAAAACCAGCGTTAGGGGCTCCTGGTTTTGGGCTACCGCTGGTATTTAGAGTCAGTCTGGAAAGGGTCTAACGCTAACTTTGCAGCCGCGACTTTTCCATACCGCAGATCCCCCTACGCCATTTGCGTATCCTATCTTTTCAATGGGATCTTTCTAACGCTGGTATTTAGAGTCTTGGCTGAAGTGAGCGTTAGAAATCTAAAGACAAGACTCCAGCCGCAGAGAAAAGCCAGGAGTTAAGAGCTTTCTGGGCTAATGCCATTTCATAAAGCTCTTAACTACTGTGCTCTAAAGTACACTAACACCCATAAACTACCTATGTACCCCTAAACCGAGGCCCCCCACATCGCCACTCTAATACATTTTTTTAACCCCTAATCTGCCGACCGCAGACCGCCGCAACCTACATTATCCCTATGTACCCCTAATCTGCTGCCCCTAACACCGCCGACCCCTATATTATATTTATTAACCCCTAATCTGCCGCCCCCAACGTCGCCGCCACCTACCTACAATTATTAACCCCTAATCTGCTGACCGCTACTCTAATAAAGCTATTAACCCCTAATCCGCCTCACTCCCACCTCAATAACCCTATAATAAATAGTATTAACCCTTAATCTGCCCTCCCTAACATCACCGACACCTATCTTCAAGTATTAACCCCTAATCTGCTGACTGGACCTCACCGCTACTCTAATAAATTTATTAACCCCTAAAGCTAAGTCTAACCCTAACACTAACACCCCCCTAAGTTAAATATAATTTTTATCTAACGAAATAAATGAAATCTTATTAAATAAATTATTCCTATTTAAAGCTAAATACTTACCAGTAAAATAAACCCTAATATAGCTACAATATAAATTATAATTATATTGTAGCTATTTTAGGATTAATATTTATTTTACAGGTAACTTTGTATTTATTTTAACCAGATACAATAGCTATTAAATAGTTAATAACTATTTAATAGCTACCTAGTTAAAATAATTACAAAATTACCTGAAAAATAAATCCTAACCTAAGTTACAATTAAACCTAACACTACAGTATAAATAAATTAATTAAATAAAATACCTACAATTATCTACAATTAAACCTAACACTACACTATCAATAAATAAATTAAATACAAATACCTACAAATAAATACAAATAAATACACTAACTAAAGTACAAAAAAATAAAAAAAGAACTAAGTTACAAAAAATAAAAAAATAATTTACAAACATTATAAAAATATTACAACAATTTTAAGCTAATTACACCTACTCTAAGCCCCCTAATAAAATAACAAAGCCCCCCAAAATAAAAAATGCCCTACCCTATTCTAAAATAAAAATAGAAAAGCTCTTTTACCTTACCAGCCCTTAAAAGGGCCTTTTGCGGGGCATGCCCCAAAGATTTCTGCTCTTTTGCCTGTAAAAAAAACATACAATACCCCCCCAACATTACAACCCACCACCCACATACCCCTAATCTAACCCAAACCCCCCTTAAATAAACCTAACACTAAGCCCCTGAAGATCTCCCTACCTTATCTTAACCACGCCGGGTATCACCGATCCGTCCAGAAGAGGCTCCGAAATCTTCATCCAAGCCCAAGCGGGGGCTGAAGAGATCCATCATCCGGCTGAAGTCTTCTATCAAGCGACATCTTCAATCTTCTTTCTTCCGGATCCATCTTCATCCCGCCAACGTGGAACATCCATCTTGGCCGACGACGTCACGATGAATGACGGTTCCTTTAAGGGACGTCATCCAAGATGGCGTCCCTCGAATTCTGATTGGCTGATAGGATTCTATCAGCCAATCGGAATTAAGGTAGGAAAATTCTGATTGGCTAATGGAATCAGCCAATTAGATTCAAGTTCAATCCGATTGACTGATCCAATCGGCCAATCAGATTGAGCTGGCATTCTATTGGCTGTTCCAATAAGCCCCTGTACCTTAAAGGAACCGTCATTCGTCGTGAAGTCGTCGGCCAGGATGGATATTCCGCGTCGGCGGGATGAAGATGGATCCGGAAGAAAGAAGATTGAAGATGCCGCTTGATAGAAGACTTCAGCCGGATGATGGATCTCTTCAGCCCCCACTTGGATCAAGACTTCAGCCGGATGATGGATCTCTTCAGCCCCCGCTTGGGCTTGGATGACGATTTCGGAGCCTCTTCTGGATGGATCGGTGATACCCGGCGTGGTGAAGATAAGGTAGGGAGATCCACATACCCCTAATCTAACCCAAACCCCCCTTAAACAAACCTAACACTAAGCCCCTGAAGATCTTCCTACCTTATCTTCACCACGCCGGGTATCACTGATTGGTCCAGAAGAGCCTCCGAAGTCTTCATCTAAGGTAGGAAGATCTTCAGGGGCTTAGTGTTAGGGTTATTTAAGGGGGGTTTGGGTTAGATTAGGGGTATGTGGGTGGTGGGTTGTAATGTTGGGGGGTTAGGTATTTGTATGTAATTAATTTATTGATAGTGTAGTGTTAGGTTTAATTGTAGATAATTGTAGGTATTTTATTTAATTAATTTATTGATAGTGTAGTGTTAGGTTTAATTGTAACTTAGGTTAGGATTTATTTTACAGGTAATTTTGTAATTATTTTAACTAGGTAGCTATTAAATAGTTATTAACTATTTAATAGCTATTGTATCTGGTTAAAATAAATACAAAGTTGCCTGTAAAATAAATATAAATCATAAAATAGCTACAATATAATTATAATTTATATTGTAGCTATATTAGGGTTTATTTTACAGGTAAGTATTTAGCTTTAAATAGGAATAATTTATTTAATAAGAGTTAATTTATTTAGTTAGATAAAAATTATATTTAATTTAGGGGGGTGTTAGTGTTAGGGTTAGACTTAGCTTTAGGGGTTAATAACTTTATTAGAGTAGCGGTGAGGTCCGGTCGGCAGATTAGGGGTTAATAATTGTAGGTAGGTGGCGGCGACGTTGGGGGCAGCAGATTAGGGGTTAATAAATATAATATAGGGGTCGGCGGTGTTAGGGGCAGCAGATTAGGGGTACATAGGGATATTGTAGGTTGCGGCGGTGTACGGAGCGGCAGATTAGGGGTTAATAATAAAATGCAGGGGTCAGCGATAGCGGGGGTGGCAGATTAGGGGTTAATAAGTGTAAGGTTAGGGGTGTTTAGACTCGGGGTACATGTTAGGGTGTTAGGTGCAGACTTAGGAAGTGTTTCCCCATAGGAAACAATGGGGCTGCGTTAGGAGCAGAACGCTGCTTTTTTGCAGGTGTTAGATTTTTTTCAAGCTCAAACGGCCCCATTGTTTCCTATGGGGGAATTGTGCACGAGCACGTTTTTGAAGCTGGCCGCGTCCGTAAGCACCGCTGGTATTTAGAGTTGCAGTGGCGGTAAATTATGCTCTACGCTCCCTTTTTGGAGCCTAACGCAGCCCTTCTGTGAACTCTAAATACCAGCTGTATTTAAAAGGTGCGGGGGAAAAAACACGCGTAGCTAACGCACCCCTTTGGCCGCAGAACTCTAAATCTAGCGGAAATGGAGGCAAATTTTTATGTATCTACTCCAGAAACAAGTTCAGATTGCAGCAAGCAAAGCGTTAATATATTCAGAAAGTTTGTACATACAACTATATTAATTAAAAACAAAACTACAAACACATCTTATAATTACAAGATGTTTCATGTTCTTTCAAGGATAATGTATTTACTCTTGAAAAGAGCTGACAAAGTGCTGAATTTTTACAAAGTAATTACTGCCCAGTTGTGTAATAGTGAAGTGAGGCAAAAATAAACCATAGCAAGTCTAATGAGGTATAAGCTAGAGTGGGGCTTTAGATAAATGTCCTTTAAGTGAGCAAGGAACATGCCACTAAGTTAGATGTCTCTGGTCCCTGCCTTGTAAAGATTTATCAGCTAACACGGTTGCTACACAGAATCTTTCACAAGATGACGCTAACATAGTGCAATTAGCAAATCCATATTTTATAAAGTGCATTAAAGGGATACTAAACCCAAATGTTTTCTTTCACGATTCAGATAAAACATGCAACTTTCTAATTTACTCATATTTTCAATTTTTCTTCATTGTCTTGGTATCTCTATTTGAAAAGCAGGAATGTAAGCTTAGGAGCCGGCCCATCTTTGCTTCAGCACCTGGGTAGCGCTTGCTGATTGGCTGCTAAATGCTATCCAGGGTTCTGAACCAAAAGGGCCGGCTTGTAAGCTTACATTCCTGCTTTTTCAAATAAAGATACCAAGAGAACAAAGAAAAATTGATAATAGGACTAAATTAGAAAGATGCTTACAATTGCATGCTCTATCTGAATCATTTAAAAAAAATTGGATTCAGTATCCCTTTAAACAGAATGGGAAGCAATACTTTAAGTGTTGCTTACATAACATATTAGAGCATTAGTGCCACTGTAGGCTGCCAGACTACCTGCCTCAGGTTATAAATATGTAGGTACTGCTCAGCAGTTGTTCTTGTCTAAAACAAAGGTTTGAGTCACAAGCTGAAGCTGATCTCCAATATAGGGCTAGATTACAAGTGGAGCGCTAAATTATCACGTGCCTGAAAACAGGCAAATTTGCCCATTTGTGGATGTGCGATAAATAACCAGCCATTACAATTAGTGCTCAGAAAATTAACCAGAGATCAGATCAGGCCAATTGGCCTTAAATTTCAATATAATAATTTATATTAAAAAAATATAAATGCAAGCATCTTTATTTTTTTTAGTAAGCAGTTATAAGGGGCTAAAAGTAGCAGGTTGTGGGGTGAAAAGTGCCTTTACATAGCGTTCTATGGGAACTGTGTGTTCCATGTAAATATATATGTATATGAATACTGTATACACATTGTCGAGGTATTGCTGAGTGGCATTAGATAAACTACATATGTGTCACATAATTTAATAATTCAATTAAGCTAAAGTCTACTTGATATTAATTGATTTGGCTATAGCCACAGCAGAAATTGTAAAAGACCTGAAATCAAACCTTTCAGCATAGACCCCTCTCCCCACTCACTATGCAGATTACTCTGTGATGTATATCTATATAACTCAATTAAAATAATTGCCCCGACATGGTACCTAGATCAGAGACGCTGAGTCTGTACTTTAGTGGGGATATGTTTAGAATCCCAGGATTCTGTAAGTTAACAGATACATGTGATAATCAACATGATGATTCACTAGGTCTTCTTTTGAAGGTCCAATCCACATATACATCTGGAAACATTTGCTAGCTCAAGATATGACATGGGAAACTAAATCTACAATAAATGATCTGTGCCTAATCTTCATAAAAATTTAAAATACTCATATCATATTGAAAACCTCTATACACATATATGTATTGATCTGAAAATGATACTATATTGAATAAATGTCTACTGTATTGAATGATTAGCTGCATTGATGAATTTAAAATGTTTAACAAACCTACTTCAGAATAAAGAACATCTTCCTTGTTTTTCAGACATCTGATAAATGCATGTGTAATTGGGGCTGTAAATTATATCATATGTTTTATACACTCAGCAAGAGATATACTGAATATGGAATATACTGTATTTATATTAATATGGAATAATAGTCAAATATAAATATAGGAATATGATTAACCACATCAGACTGCTACTCACAGGGTATGTATATGATATAAGATGATAACTGGAAACAGTGGCAATATAATATCAGTTTATGAATTGAAATATTAATCAAATTCATTCTGAAATCCTTTTAAGTCCCCTCCTAAAAATTTAATTTTAAATACATCTCTTAAAATATTATAAGTAGAATTGTATGGAAGCATACATCAGATAGGTATAGTATATAGATTTAATGTTATGCATAGACCTAATATTTAGAATTTATGGGAATACATACTAAATCAATATACTCGTGTTTGGTATTGATATGCACATTTTCAAAAGTATTAAACAGTCCCATATATGTTGACCAGATAAGTTTATTAATATCAGAAAATATAGTATATTAAATATACATTTTTAAAATATATATATTTTCAGTAGCAGTATTCTGTAATTAAACTGTTTTTCTATGTCTGCTGCCCCCTAATGGACTAGAACTGGTATAGCCAAAAGGGTTGACTGTTAAAAGACATGCATTCCCCAAGGGCCTAGGAGGACCCAGCTCCATAGGGCCAATGAGAGACAAGCTTCGAGGAGAGCGTCACCAAAATTTCACCAATGATTAGAAAAAGAGGTGGGTTTTATCAGAGAGATAAAAACTCTTGCACAGGAAGTAAAAAAAAGGCTGATGCTGACTGATCCTGGTTAATTTGACTTACTGACTTAAACTGCTGCCTTGGAAATACACAAAGTTTTGCAAGACAAAAATTGGGCCTAACATTTACTCCCAGACGTGTGCATACCCTCTCATATGACGGTGAAAATAGAATTTTGGAAAAGCTGAATCGCTTAAATATTGATTGTCTTTTAATGTATTAATGGTTATTTTATATTTTTAATAGATTATAAAGCAAAGATACTCTTTATTGCGATAGTTTAATTGAAGCTGGTGATTTAAAAGGTTATTTTGTATTTTAAATTTATGTCCCATTGGCCTGTGTAGTCTAGAAATAATTATATTGATTTTAAGTTAATTTTATTGCTATGGAAGTTTTTATTTTCCAGATTTATTCAGTCAGTTTTATTTATTGTGAAATCTTTTAAGAACTGCAGATAAATTGGCTATTGCGTTGATAATATACAAATCTCTCTAGTTGTTGTTTAAGCATTGTAAGTTAGTATTCCATATTTTGGCATTGGACTTGTGTTGTTAGCTAATTACAAATAGCCTTGTAAGTTTAATGGTAAGGTGTGATTTTAATAAGAGATTCACTTTGAGTAAGGTTAATTTTTAGAGACGGTCTGTTTTGTATAGAAAATTGTAACAGAATAAGAGTGTATAATTGATTCATAATCTAGTTTTTACATAAATATAATTCAATGTGTCTATAAAGATAACTGATCAGAATTAAGGAATAAATATTAATTTTTAATAAAAATATAGTTACATAAATATATATATAATATGTTTGGAGTTTACTACTGAGGTATAATTGAATGAATATTGTAACCTAGTGTATATATAACACGTTGGAGTACACTGCTGAGATAATATTTATAGTGATATTCTAACAGATATAATATTATCTACAACATATATATTTATTTGTTAATATGTGTATTTACCCACTATTAACTCATAAATATATATACAAAAATACAAGAGAAAGAAGATATTTCTATCCGGCACTCTTCCATTAATCACTCAATACAAAAAACAGCACAGGAGTGGTAACTTGCAACAAGGTTTCACATTTATTTATATACCCTCCTAGAATGTTACACAAAGAGTAATACAAATTATCCACTGATAAAAACTCAGTCTCTAAGTATTGGCAACAGATAGAAGTCTCAGATGTCAACCACAGTATCAAATATTAGCTGTAATCCAGTATCGATAAATTTCACTCATCCTCAACAGAAAGAGAGCCATGAGAATACTCCCAATTCTGTTCCCACATGTATATCTCTTCTTGTGGTGCAATTGGTCAATTTGAGACATATATATATATATATATATATATATATATATATATATATATATATATAAATATTCATACATATATATTTAAAATTGCTGTCCATCGCTGCACAACTTAGCCCCTTCGCTGTGCTAGTTCTCTTGCCGTATCGGACGGCATGAAAACGAGGCTCACATTGGAGCCTATGGAAGCGCATGCAATGCGAAGTTGCGTTCACATTGCACCTCACTTGAGATACCAGCATGAAATTTTTTGCGTGCGCTGGCGTTACTCAGTTAAACGCAAATATTATTTTCACATAACGATATTTTGCACTCAAGTCGTAATCTGGCCCATAGAAAGCTAAATAAGAAACCAGGTCCTCACTACCTACAATGTGTGAAGTCCTATAAAGAACTCTATGGCTTTGTCTTTCCTCTCTCTCAATACCCTTTCATACTCTTTCCCTCTGCAATCCACTTAATTACACTATTCCCACGCCACATATCTTCAATTCCCCACCCATACCTCCCAATCTGTGCCACTTCTTGCAGAATTGTCATGAGTTGGGAGGTTCGGACCACCACTTGCCTACAGCCTTTCAGTCTACAGGTTTTAAGAGACTGTGACCTCTTTAATCTTTTATCCTTTAAAACCTCTAGTAAATGTTGGGAGGTAAGCCATTCTACTTCTGATCTCATTATTCTCTCATTATCCTGATGAGGATATCCTTACTCTGGCACACCACTACTTTTTAGAAGCTCAATTGCGCATCAGTCAATGTCCCCCCCAGTGCAACCACTTACCTCTCCTTGGCTCAGCCATTCCTGCAAGCTCTCTTATTGAATCCAGTAGGTACAGTACACAGCATTTCCACATCCTTACTCATCTGCCACCGCTCAATCCACAACCTAAGCCAATAGGCGTCCCAATCTTGCTTTGCAAAACTGAAAATTACATACCAAGACACTACTGGTTTCGTCTGTGCAGGCCACCGGCCCTCTTCTTCACTCCAGTACTGTGCAGAGCAAGATTAATTCATAAGCTGAGCACAGACGAGATTTAAAGTACTCATAGTGTCTCCTTCATTCTAATGAACCCTTTGAAGAAAGCAAGTTGCAAAATACAGCAGAAAAACAAAATTAACACACCTGTTCTGTACCTCAGCTATGTGCACCTCATAAATATACTATCAGCACAGAATATTAAAAAGTTTATGTAATTAATAAAAAAGCTATTCAGATCAGACCCAAGAACACACGGTCTCAGTGTCATAACAATATTATTATCAGTCAGTGATGACAGTTTTCAGTATATGCATTTCCCCTTACCTAGAACTTAGTCCCAGCTTCCCCTTTACCCATTCAAGTTGGGTTACATCCCGTCTACATTATAACTATTACAATATTGCCGCTGGGAACTTTGGTTTACCCCACCACTACCTGGCAAGATTTTTAGGTATATCCAAATGGTTCCTTTAGAAGCACTAATTCTCATCACACTTTGCCCCTTAGCAATGTTGATGCCATTTTAAGCAGGACAAAAGGCACATTAAAGGGACAGTCAAGTCCAAAATAAACTTTCATGATTCAAATAGGGCATGTAATTTTAAACAACTTTCCAATTTACTTTTATCACCAATTTTGCTTTGTTCTCTTGGTATTCTTAGTTGAAAGTTAAACCTAGGTAGGCTCATATGCTAATTTCTTAGACCCTGAATGCATTTTTATAGTTTTTCACCACTAGAGGTGCGTTAGTTCATGTGTGTCATATAGATAACATTGAGCTCACGCACGTGAAGTTACCTAGGGTCAGTACTGATTGGCTTAAGTGTGTCAAAGGAACAAGTCTGTCAAAGGAACTAAAATAAGGGGGTTTACACAATGACAACAGATTCAGCTTCCTCTAGTATAACTTCAGTCTCTGATAACATAGAGGTCAATGACACCAGACATAGGAGAACCCTTTAAAAGCTTCCAAAATAAGTCATGGGTAAACTGGGTCAGGTGTAGCTGTCAGTAGCAACATAAAACAACATTATGGGACCCAAAGGGTTGTCCAGCGGTGTCAGGGATCCTTCTACACACTGAGTACACAGATACAATTCACTAGCTGCTCTATGCCCTGTATCATTTAAAGCAAAAAAGCTGGAGAGGGAAAATATCTGGATATATTTGAGGCAAGAGTGATGGCATGCTATTTAAAAGATTGTCTGCAAGAGGCAGACGGTGAGATAACTAAACACGCATGATACCACACTGCGTATGGGGGTCAGTCATGCAGAGAATATGGTCTTGAGTTTATAAAATCGGGCTCAATCTAAACGTAACAATTAGATAAGAGGACAAGGCTAGTGATTCCAGACACAGTGTACAAAACCAAAAGCCTAATGATCTAAACCTCTCTGCTCTGGCGAGATGATCTAAGATGTCTTGTCAGTACCGCAAGATCACTCAAAGGCTTTTAAAAAGGCAAATTTTTTCTTGAGAGTTATTTATCTCTCTATGCACAAAAAAACCCCCCCGAAGATTTGGCCAGATTCCTCTTCATGCAGCTGAATTTTTGATGAACAATCACCTAGTCATTTCGGTCCCAAATACATTTGCACAAAACAAGTACAATTGGATAATATTAATAAAAAATATTCATTACTTCTAATGACAAAATATGCAACATAAAAAACTGTAGCTTTAAATATGTCTGCATCTATTGCAGGGAAAAGCAAATCACCCATGAAGCGATTGCACATGACACACCAGGCCACAATTCAAAACAATAGGTCAAACCAATCATGAGTGGGTAAGTATTCAACAGCTACACTCATTTATCAATATGATGTCTTTAAACATAATTGCTGTCATATTGCAGCTGTTATGGGAGATCAGGTAAAATAACCAGAGCACAATTCGTAATCAAATAATTTAATTAAAGGGACACTGAACCCAAATTTTTTTCTTTTGTGATTCAGATAGAGCATGAAATTTTAAGCAACTTTCTAATTTACTCTTATTATCAAATTTTCTTCATTCTCTTGCAATCTTTGTTTGAAATGAAAGAATGTAAGTTTAGATGCCGGCACATTTTTGGTGAACAACCTGGGTTGTCCTTGCTGATCGGTGGATAAATTCATCCACCAAAAAAAAAAAAAATGCTGTCCAGAGGTCTGAACCAAAAAAAAGCTTAGCAAGAGAACAAAGAAAAATTGATAATAGGAGTAAATTAGAAAGTTGCTTAAAATTGCACGCTCTATCTGAATCACACAAAAAAAAATTTGGTTTCAGTGTCCCTTTAACCCCTTAATGACCAAGGACGTGCAGGGTACGTCCTCAAAAAAAAGGCAGTTAACGCCTGAGAACGTACCCTGCACGTCCTCGGTGTGGAAAGCAGCTGGAAGCAATCCTGCTCGCTTCCAGCTGCTTTCCGGTTATTGCAGTGATGCCTCGATATGGAGGCATCCTGCAATAACCGTTTTAAGCCATCCGGTGCAGAGAGAGCCACTCTGTGGCCCTCTCTGCACCGGAGATCGGTAGCTTACATCGTTGGTGGGTGGGAGCCGGACCGGGAGGCGGGTGGCGACCATCGATGGCCCTAGTGGTGTGGAGGGGGGGCGGGATCGTGGGCGGGGATGCCGGGGGCGCGCACTGACGCGCGCACGTGCACGGGAGGGTGGGGGCCGCTGCTCCATAACCTCTCCACCTGCTCTGAGCAGACGGACAGACATCAACGCAATTTATTTATTTATAAAATATTTTACCAGGAAGGATACATTGAGATGTCTCTAGTTTTCAAGTATGTCCTGGGTACACAAAACATTGCATTGATACAGTAGGATACAATAAAATACAAAAACAATAATAATACACAATAGATGCAACAATTTAACAAAGAACAGGTACGAAATATATAATCAACCATGACAGGTGCATTCTGTTTTGAGATATATATAGAGAGGGATCTCTTAAAGGATTTTAGGCATGGGGAAGGTTTGAAAGTGTGCGGGAGGTCGTTCCATAATTGTGGTGCTCTGTAGGAAAAGGAGGACCGAGCTGCTTTCTTTTTGTATTGAGGCAAACTAAATAATATGCTGCTACTGGATCGGATACAATAAAATACAAAAACAATAATAATACACAATAGATGCAACAATTTAACAAAGAACAGGTACGAAATATATAATCAACCATGACAGGTGCATTCTGTTTTGAGATATATATAGAGAGGGATCTCTTAAAGGATTTTAGGCATGGGGAAGGTTTGAAAGTGTGCGGGAGGTCGTTCCATAATTGTGGTGCTCTGTAGGAAAAGGAGGACCGAGCTGCTTTCTTTTTGTATTGAGGCAAACTAAATAATATGCTGCTACTGGATCGGAGGTTATGGGAGGTGGGAACAGCCGGGGAGAGCATTCTGCTCAGGTAGGGTGGGAGCTTCCCAGAAAGGCTCTTAAACACAAGGCAGGAAAGATGGAGGGTGCGTCTGGATTTCAGCGACAGCCAGTTTAGTTCTTTTAGCATGTCACAATGGTGGGTCCTGTAGTTACATTGTAGCACAAAGTGGCAGAACGAATTATACAGTGTATTAAGTTTATTAAGGTGAGTTTGCGGTGCAGGTGCATATACTACATCCCCATAATCCATGATTGGCATCAGCATTTGCTGTACAATCTTTTCCTTTACTGTAGGGCTGAGGCAGGATTTGTTTCTGTACAGGGCACCTAGTCTTGGATAAAGTTTAGATGAAAGTTTTTCTATGTGGAGGCCAAAAGATAGATTGGGGTCTAACAACATACCCCAAGTATTTGAAAGGGTGGACTGCGGTCAGCGTGCAATTGGATTTTGATGCTTAGATGGTAATTTTGTAATTTGTGTAATTTAGGTCTCGTTCCAAAGATCATTGTGACAGTTTTGTCAGTGTTTAGGAAGAGTTTGTTTTTTGAGATCTACTTTTCTACCTCTGTGAACTGGTCTTGGAGCACTGCTTCAAGCTGCTGCAAATTGGAATTGTTTGCATAGATTACCGTGTCATCTGCATACATGTGTACAATTGAGGATTTGCAGACATTAGGCAGATCATTTATAAATAATGTGAATAGTAGGCTGGGAGAGGGAGGGAGTCACTGTTAGAAATGGAGACATATTGTGATCGATCCGATACATATGATCGAAACCAGGTTAATGGACGATCAGCAATACCAGAGTTTTTTAGTTTAAGCAGTAGTATGTCATGGTCTACTGTGTCAAAGGCCTTTGAAAAATTAAGGAAAATAGCTCCAGTTAGTTCTCCTTGTTCCATGCCAGTTTGGATGTTGTTGCAAACTTTTAGGAGGGCAGTTGTAGTGGAGTGATTCAGGCGAAAACCTGATTGATCAGGGGTAAGATAGTTAGAAAGTTGGTAATACTCGCATAATTACGTATGGACGCATTTTTCTAAAATTTTTGACAACACTGGGAGCAATGATATAGGGCGATAGTTAGAAACCAAGGTTAACTCCCCACTTTTATGAATAGGCACTACTCTTGCAGTTTTCCATAGTTTAGGTATGTATCCAGACATCAAGGATTCATTAATTAGGGTTGTGACAGGCTTAGCAATTGCCGGCTCACTGAGCTTCAACAGCATTTCTGGGATTTGATCAGGTCCAGACTGGTTTTTCATTTTTAGATTATTAAGGTGTTTCTTAACGACATTGATGGGTACAGGTCTAAAATTGAACTTATCTATATTGGGTCTTTGCTGTTTTAGTGGGGCCTGATCCACATTTCTAGTTTCAAGATGCGTGCCATTTATTAGTTTGTCAATCAGGGTGGTGGAGCATCTGACAAAATAACTGTTAAAGGCATTTGCTACTTCTAAGGGGAGTTGCAGGGTTTGGTTATCCACATTGACAGTGGAGGGTTGGGAGTGGATTGGTGGATTTTTAAGTTATTTATGAGTTTCCAAAACTTTCTAGGGTTAGATATGTTATTGTTTAGATTTTCACAGAAATATTGGGCCTTGGCCAAGATCGAGTACGGATTGGGTTGATTGACACCCCCTGCTGGCGGTCGATTGGCCGCAAATCTGCAGGGGGCGGCGTTGCACCAGCAGCTCACAAGAGCTTCTGCTGCAGTGCTGAATACAGAGAGTGCATTCAGCGAGGTCTGGCGGATCTGATCCGCACTGTCGGATCAGGTCCGCCAGACCTTTGATAAATATCCCCCTAAGAGTGGAGCAGTAGATTGCGCTCGGGTTCGAGTGTTAAAACTGTTATAAGTAGTTTTTTCTGTGCTCAAAGATTTGCCTTGAATTACAAGTTCAAAAAGTAAAAAGTTTGGCCTCTTGTGTTTATAACGTTGCTTTAACAAATAGACTTTGAGAAGTTGAACACAAAATGACATTCCCCCATAGACTTTAATAAAGACGAAAAAGTTGAAAACAAACACCCACAAGTCGAGCAAACATGATTGTGGTTATTTAAAAGCGCAACATAGCAGAATAAGTTTTATTTATTCTTAAAGAGATATTTAAATATATATCTGATGGATTTGCGCACAAAACAAAATTTATGCTTACCTGATAAATGTATTTCTTTCCGGATATGGTGAGTCCACAGTGTCATCAATTACCGTTGGGAATATCACTCCTGGACAGCAGGAGGAGGCAAAGAGCACCACAGCAAAGCTGTTAAGTATCACTTCCCTTCCCACAACCCTCAGTCATTCGACCAAAGGGAAATGGAGACAAAAGAAGTAACATAAGGTGTAGAGGTGCCTGAAGTTTAGAAAAAAAAAATAACTGTCTTAAAATAAAGGGCGGGACCGTGGACTCTCCATATCCGAAAATAAATACATTTATCAGGTAAACATACATTTTGTTTTTTTTCCTAAGATATGGTGAGTCCACGGTGTCATCAATTACTGTTGGGAACCAATACCCAAGCTAGAAGACACAGATGTCTAGGGAGGGACAAGATAGCTAGACCTAAACGGAAGGCACCACTGCTTGAAGAACCTTTCTCCCAAAAGAGGCCTCAGCCGAGGCAAAAGTATCAAATTAGTAAAATTTGGAAAAAGTATGCAAAGAGGACCAAGTTGCAGCCTTGCAAATCTGTTCCACAGAAGCTTTATTTTTGAAAGCCCAAAAAGAGGAGACAGCTCTCGTGGAATGAGCCGTAATTCTCTCATAAGCAAAATTAATTATACTTATCAACCAGAGAGAAAGAGAAGTAGCAGAAGCTTTCTGACCTTTACGTTTCCCAGAGAAACAAACAAACAGGGCAGCAGAGTGGCGAAAAACCTTAGTTGCCTGTAAATACAATTTTAAAATACGCACAGCATCCAAGTTGTGCAACAAACGTTCTTTATGAGAAGAAGGACTAGGACATAGAGAAGGAACAACAATTTTCTGATTAATATTTCTGTCCAAAACCACTTTAGGAAGGAAACCTAACTTAGTACGAAGAACCGCCTTATCGGCATGAAAGATAAGATAAGACGAATCACACTGCAAAGCTGAGAGTTCCGACACTCACCGAGCAGAAGAGATAGCAATAAGAAACAAAACCTTCCAAGATAACAACTTAATATCTATGGAATGCAATGGCTTAAGAACAAGGTTAAGGCTCCAAGGAGGAGCAACAGACTTAAAGTGAATGTCAATTTTGATGCTAAAGTGCCCGGTTTTTAAAAATTCGATTAAAAACAGGGGCACTTTAATTCATCAAAATTTACATTTCACTCCTGTTGTGAAAAAAAACTTACCTTTTAATCTTCACAGCAGCTCCAGCTTCCTCCGGTCGTTGCAAGCCATTTCTGATGTCAGAAATGATGGATAGGTCATCCTCCAATCACGGCTTCCCCCCCGGGGGAATTAGTGTCTGATTCAACACTGTGATTGGAGGAAGCCGGATTCCTTATTTTAGACCCTGGAAGAGGCACTTTAATTCATCAAAATTTACATTTCACTCCTGTTGAGAAAAAAAACTTACCTTTTAATCTTCACAGCAGTTCTAGCTTCCTCCACCCGTCACAAAGCCTCTTCCTGGGTCTAAAATGAGGAATCCGGCTTCCTCCAATCACAGTGTTGAATCAGACACTGATTCCCCCGGGGGGGAAGCCGTGATTGGAGGATGACCTATCCATCATTTCTGACATCAGAAATGGCTTGCAGCGACCGGAGGAAGCTGGAGCTGTTGTGAAGATTAAAAGGTAAGTTTTTTTTCACAACAGGAGTGAAATGTAAATTTTGATGAATTAAAGTGCCCCTGTTTTTAATCAAATTTTTAAAAACCGGGCACTTTAGCATCAAAATTGACATTAACTTTAAACACCGGCCTGACTCTGACCAGGGCCTGACAAAAAGATTGCACATCTGGCACATCCGCCAGACGTTTATGTAGCAAAATAGATAATGCAGAAATCTGACCCTTCAGGGTACTGACTGACAAACCCTTCTACAGACCTTCCTGGAGAAAAGGCAACATTCTAGGAATCCTGACTCTACTCCAAGAGTAACCCTTGAATTCACACCAATAAAGATATCTACGCTATATCTTATGGTAAATCTTTCTAGTAACTGGCTTGCGAGCCTGAATCATGGTCTCAAAGATCGACTTAGAAAAAAAAACACGATTAGACAAAACTAAGCGTTCAATCACCAAGCAGTCAGCTACAGAGAAACGAGATTTGGATGAAGGAAGGGACCCTGAATCAGAAGGTCCTTCCTCAGAGGCAGTCTCCAAGATGAGAGAGATGACATTTCCACTAGGACTGCATACCAGATCCTGCAAGGGGCTATTAGAATCACCGACCTGCTCTCCTGCTTGATACGAGCAATGACTCGTGGAAGGAGAGCAAAAGGGGGAAATAGGTATGCAAGACTGAAATCCCAAGAAAACCACAATAACATCTATCAGGGCGGTCTGCGGCTCACTAGTCCTTGAACCATACCTTGGAAGCTTGGCATTCTGCCGAAACGCCCTCAGAAGCCAACTCCAGAACCCCCCATTTGAGGGTTTGCCTAGAGAACACCTCCGGATGGAGAGCCCACTCCCCAGGATGAAATATCTGTCTGTTCAGAAGTCCGATTCCGAATTGTCCACCCCTGGAAAGTGGATGACAGACAGCAATTGTGAGCTTCCGCCCACTGAACAATCCAAGTCACCTCCTACATGGCTAAGGAACTCCGAGTTCCTCCCTGGTGGTTGATGTAAGCCATTGAGGTGATATTGTCCGACTGGAACCAAGCCATCAGAGCATTGTAAATCGCTCTCAACTCCAAGATGCTAAAGAGGAGAGCAGACACTTCTGAGTCCATAATCCCTGCGCCTTAAACAAGTCCCAGACTACTTCCCAGCCCAGCAGGCTGGCGATCCTTGGTTACATCACCCAGGAATGTCTCCAGAAGCACGCACTCTAAGACAGATACTCCTGAAAAACCACTCAGGGAGAGAGACCAAGGCAAAGAGAATGACTGAGGATTGTGGGAAGGGAAGTGCTGGCCAGGAGGAATATTCCCAACAGTAATTGATGACACTGTGGATATATATATATATATATATATATATATATATATATATATACAGTATCCCACAAAAGTACACCCTCTTATTTTTGTAAATATTTTATTATATCTTTTCATGTGACAACACTGAAGAAATGACACTTTGCTACAATGTAAAGTAGTGAGTGTACAGCCTGTATAACAGTGTAAATTTGCTGTCCCCTTAAAATAACTCAACACACAGCCTAATGTCTAAACCGTTGGCAACAAAAGTGAGTACACCCCTAAGTGGAAATGTCCAAATTTTAAAATACATAGAACATATTCACTTACATGAAGAACATTGGATGTGAAATAGTTACAGTAAATACACAGTATAACACTTAATTAAATATGAATATGGTATAAATATGATCTTTCATGTGTACTCCAATACACTATGGCATCTATTTATCAAGCTGTCAACTTACCTGCATTTGACGGCACCAATACGCTTGCCTAAGATCGCCTAACATCGCTGCCGCGGACCTGAATACGTTCTCCAAAATTATCAAAAAAGCTGTCAAAAAGCAGCGCACCAAGTACGGAGCGATGAGCAGCGGACTGTTGTTAACTAACAGTCATTGATCTCGCTGCTCTTCAGCTTTTTCACAGCTTTATTGGTACCCTGTCACTAAACACCCACACAATACTATACTGTTTTACCCCCTAAACCGCCGCTCCCGGAGCCCACCACCACTCTAATAAATGTATTAACCCCTAAACCGCCGCTCACGGACCCCGCCGCAACTAAATAAAGTGTTTAACCCCTAAACCGCCGCTCCCGAGCCCACCGCCACCTACATTATATTTATTAACCCCTAATCTGCCCCCCCTACACTGCCGCCACCTACATTATATTTATTAACCCCTAATCTGCTCCCCCCTACACCGCCGCCACCTACATTATATTTATTAACCCCTAATCTGCCCCCCCTACACCGCCGCCACTATATTAAATTTAATAACCCCTAAACCTAAGTCTAACCCTAACACCCCCTAACTTAAATATAATTTAAATAAATCTGAATAAATATTCCTATCATTATATAAATTATTCCTATTTAAAACTAAATACTTACCTCTAAAATAAACCCTAAGATAGCTGCAATATAACTAATAATTACATTGTAGCTAGCTTAGGGTTTATTTTTATTTTACAGGCAAGTTTGTATTTATTTTAACTAGGTACAATAGTTACTAAATAGTTATTAACTATTGACTAAGTACCTAGCTAAAATAAATACAAATTTACCTGTAAAATAAAACCTAACCTAAGTTACAATTACACCTAACACTACACTATAATTAAATTAATTCCCTAAATTAACTACAATTAAATAAAATTAAATAAACTTATCTAAAGTACAAAAACAAACACTAAATTACAGAAAATAATAAAATAATTACAAGATTTTTAAACTAATTACACCTAATCTAATCCCCCTAACAAAATAAAAAAGCCCCCCCAAAATAAAAAAGCCCTACCCTACACTAAATTACAAATAGCCCTTAAAAGGGCCTTTTGCGGGGCATTGCCCCAAAGAAATCAGCTCTTTTACCTGTAAACAAAAGTACAAATCCCCCCCCCAACATTAAAACCCACCACCCACACAACCAACCCTACTCTAAAACCCACCCAATACCCCCTTAAAAAAACTTAACACTAACCCCTTGAAGATCACCTTACCGTGAGAAGTCTTCACCCAACTGGGCCGAAGTCCTCAACGAAGCCGGACGAAGTGGTCCTCCAGACGGGCTGAAGTCTTCATCCAAGCCGGGCAGAAGAGATCCTCCAGACGGGCAGAAGTCTTCATCCAGACGGCATCTTCTATCTTCATCCATCCGGCGTGGAGCGGCTCCATCTTCAAGACATCCGACGGGGAGCATCCTCTTCATCCGGAGTCTTCTTGAACAATGACGGGTCCTTTAAGTGACGTCATCCAAGATGGTTTCCCTTCAATTCCGATTGGCTGATAGAATTCTATCAGCCAATCGGAATTAAGGTAGGAAAAATCCTATTGGTTGATGCAATCAGCCAATAGGATTGAGCTTGCATTCTATTTGCTGATTGGATCAGCCAATAGGATTTTTTCTACCTTAATTCCGATTGGCTGATAGAATTCTATCAGCCAATCGGAATCTAAGGGACGCCATCTTGGATGATGTCACTTAAAGGTACTTTCATTCAGCAAGAAGACGTCGGCCGAAGAGGATGCTCTGCGTCGGATGTCTTGAAGATGGAGCTGCTCCACACCGGATGGATGAAGATAGAAGATGCCGTCTGGATGAAGACTTCTGACCGTTGGAGGACCACTTCTGCCCGTCTGGAGGACCACTTCTGCCAGATTCGTTGAGGACTTCGGCCTGGTTGGGTGAAGACTTCTCCCGGTAAGTTGATCTTCAAGGGGCTAGTGTTAGGGTTTTTTAAGGGGGTATTGGGTTGGTTTTAGAGTAGGGTTGGTTGTGTGGATGGTGGGTTTTAATGTTGGGGGGGTTGTTTGTAATTGTTTATACAGGTAAAAGAGCTGATTACTTTGGGGCAATGTCCCGCAAAAGGCCCTTTTAAGGGCTATTTGTAATTTAGTGTAGGGTAGGGCTTTTTTTTTATTTTGGGGGGGCTTTTTTATTTTGTTAGGGGGATTAGATTAGGTGTAATTAGTTTAATAATCTTGTAATTTGTTTATTATTTTCTGTAATTTAGTGGGGTTTTTTTTGTACTTTAGATAATTTTATTTAATTGTATTTAATTGTATTTAATTTAGGTAATTAATTTAATTGTAGTGTAGTGTTAGGTGTTAGTGTAACATAGGTTAGGTTTTATTTTACAGGTATATTTGTATTTATTTTAGCTAGGTAGTTATTAAATAGTTAATAACTATTTAATAACTATTCTACCTAGTTAAAATAAATACAAATTTGCCTGTAAAATAAAAATAAATCCTAAACTAGATACAATGTAACTATTAGTTATATTGTAGCTAGCTTAGGGTTTATTTTATAGGTAAGTATTTAGTTTTAAATAGGAATAATTTATTTAATGATAGGAATATTTATTTAGATTTATTTAAATTAAATTTAAGTTAGGGGGTGTTAGGGTTAGGGTTAGACTTAGGTTTAGGGGTTAATAAATTTAATATAGTGGCGGCGGTGTAGGGGGGGGCAGATTAGGGGTTAATAAATATAATGTAGTTGATGGCGGTGTAGGGGGTGGCAGATTAGGGGTTAATAAGTATAATGTAGGTGACGGCGGTGTAGGGGGCGGCAGATTAGGGGTTAATAAGTATAATGTAGGTGGCGGTGGGCTCCGGGAGCGGTGGTTTAGGGGTTTAAATACTTTATTTAGTTGCGGCAGGGTCCGTGAGCAGCGGTTTAGGGGTTAATACATTTATTAGAGTTGCGGTGGGCTCTGGGAGCGGCAGTATAGGGGGTAAACAGTATAGTATAGTGTGGGTGTTTAGTGACAGTATAGCAATAAAGCTGGGAAAAAAACGAAGAGCAGCGAGATCGATGACTGTTAGTTAACAACAGTCCACTGCTCATCGCCCCGTACTTGGTGCAAGGCTTTTTGACAGCTTTTTTGGTAACTTTGGAGAGCGTATTCAGGTCCGCAGCAGCGATGTTAGGCGATCTTAGGCGAGCGTATTGGTGCCGTCGAATGCAAGTAAGTTGACGGCTTGATATGTAGATGCCATAGTCTGTACATACATACATATATATAAACATATAAACAATAGCTCGCCCCTCGTAATCACACCCAGTAATCAGGATATCGGTGCTGAGGTGCATAGATGATCAAAATATCTAGACAAATGCCCTGTCCAGGGGTAAATAGGAAACATTCCTGCTTGCCTGTAGTGCTAACAGAGAAGGACAGGAATCCGCTGATTAAGCCCCTGGCAGCAGGCATTGGTGTTCATGGCTAGACGTCTGTAACATGAAAGGGTTGACACACAATCACAATGCAGAACCTTTTTCACTGATTGGTGCATTTGATATCAAGGGCAAGGGTGTAGCTAAAGGAAACCGGCAGCATAAGATTTTTACACCATTGCAAGAGCAGCCAGGGTACACTAGGTATTTAATGGTAAGGAAAGCGTCTATCTGTTCAATGGACAAAAAAAACAAAAATGCTATTTCATGATTCAGACAGAGAATACCATTTTAAACAACTCTCCAATTTACTTCTATTTTCAAATTTGCTTAATTGTCTCACAATCCCTTATCGAAGGAGCAGCGATGCACTGCTGGGAACTAGCTGAACACATCTGGTGAACCAAGGACAAGAGGCATATTTGTGCAGCCATCAATTAGCAGCAAGCTCCCAGTATTGCATTGCTGCTACTGAGCTTACCCAGGTAGTCTTTTCAACAAGGGATAAAAAAAGAACAAAGCAAATTAGATAATAGAATTAAACGGAAAGTTGTATACTCTATCTGAATCATGAAAGTTACATTTTGACTTGTTCCTTTAAATATTCACTACTCAGTGCTTAGAACAAGTTATACTGTGAAGGACACAAGCATTGCACAGCCACCTTCAAAACCTTACAGGGCAAACATATCAAATAAAAAAAACTTCCTTCATAAAACATTCTATGTTAACATTTGCAAAAAAAAGAAAATGTGAGAAGACTTACATATAAATAAAAGAAAAATAACGATGAGACAAAGTTGATAGCTTTGAAATAGAGATACATTAGCATGAGACAAGATACTTTACATAGACAATAGAGTCTTTAAGAATTTTATAAGCAGGATCCAGGTGTGAATAAAACATCTAAACCACACCCCCTAAATGCCTAAGGGCGGTCCCTGCAGACTCCATTGCTCTATCTAGATACTACTACCATGGCAAAAAGAACGTTAATATTTTACAATTAAAACACATTTGCATAAACCATTTTCCGAGTGTATTTCCTAAGTATTGCATTTGTAATTATTGTTTTTCTCTGTTGCTGTTGGTTCTTCTTTTATGTGTGAGATATCATGTATTGGCCACCATGTATTACTATAGCGGGAATGGCTGCTAACAAAAAGCTGGGAAATTTATATTTGCAACAAGTTCCTTAAGAATGTGACAGGCAGATAGGCACTCCAGACATAGGGGCCTATCTATCAAGACCGCTGCTCCATTACCTGTTCGCCTGCTCTGAGGAGGCGGACAGACATTGTCGCAATTCATCCCAATCGAATACGATCGGGTTGATTGACACCCCCGCAGGGGGCGGCGTTGCACCAGCAGTTCACAAGAGCTGCTGGTGCAATGCTGAATGCGGAGAGCGTATTTCTCTCCACATTCAGCGATGTCTGTCGGACCTGATCCGCTGATCGGATGTCGGACAGGCGTTTAATAAATAGGCCCCATAATATTGATACATCTAGCAGCAAATGAGATAGACACATTGCAGGCACAAGATTTCATAGCACCAATCAAATCAGACTTTTTTTCAGAAGTTTTGCTATATTTCAGTGAAGTCACTTCAATCTCATTAGTCCCACACAGTGGGAACAGAATAAACTACATGTTGAGGGGCCAGTGCTCCCAACTGGAATATAAAGCCACCAGCTTTATTACTGAGATGTAGTGTTCCGGAGATTCATTGCTTTCTACTAATTCAGCTAACTTCACTAATAACAATAAAGCGAACTTTAATTTGATACATAAATATATCTCATATCTTTATTAACAGTGATACGCACACAAAGAGGCCTATTTATCAAGCCGTCAACCACAAATACGCTGGAATTCTGCAGCGTAATTGTGGTGAGCCTGATTCCCCTTAGTTATCAAAGCCTACAGACTGGCAAAAGTTGAAATTTGTTACGTAACATACGATCCGCCGGTCTCAGTCCGACACAGATCGATGCTTACGTCACTACAAATGTTCTGAATGCAAATTCGGCACTATCTGACAACTTTTTATAGTTAACAAATACCTAGCAGGTACGCCCACCACTATTCCGGGCCAGCGTACTTGGTTTTCAATCCGCCGCCCTGAAGGCGGCAGATGCCATAGGAATCAATGGGAGTCTGAAAGCAGCTAAAGCTTATGTTCGCTGCTGCCCGATATGCCATTGATTCCTATGGAAGAATAAAAGTTACGTTTACACCTATCACCCTAACATATACCCCGAGTCTAAACACCCCTAATCTGCTGCCCCGACACCACAACACCTACATTATACTTATTAACCCCTAATCTGCCGCTCCCTACACCGCCGCCACCTACATTATACTTATTAACCCCTAATCTGCTGTCCCCTACACCGCCGCCACCTACATAAAGTTATTAACCCTTATTCCGCCGCTCCCGGAGCCCACCACAACTAAATAAATGTATTAACCCCTAAACCGCCAGCCCCCCACATCGCCATAAACTAAATTAAACTCTTAACCCCTAAACCTAACAACCCACTAACTTTATATTAAATATTAACTCATCCCTATCTTATAATAAATTTAAACTTATCTTTAGATTTAAATTAAACTATGTTAAACTATATTAAACTATATTAAACTAATAATTAACCTACCCTAACTGTTATACTAAAATTACAATAAGCTACAAATTAAATTAACTATATTATATATTTAAAAACCTAACCCTACTCAAATAATTTAATTCTACAATTAAAAATTACAAAGTTACAAAAAACTAACAACTAAGTTACAAAAAATAACAAACACTAAGTTACAAAATAAAAAAAAAACCTAACCTACAATAAACTACAAATAGCCCTTAAAGGGCCTTTTGCAGGGCAATGCCCCAAAGAAATTAACTCTTTTACCTGTAAATAAAAAATACAAATCCCCCCCAACAGTAAAACCCACCACCCACACAACCAATCCCCCCAAATAAAAACCTAACTAAAAAAAGCTCCCTAATCTCCCCATTGCCCGGAAAAGGGCATTTGGATGGGCATTGCCCTTCAAACGGCATTTAGCTCTATTGCAGCCCAAACTCTAATCTAAAACTAAAACCCACCCAAAAAAATCCTTAAAAAATCCTAACACTAACCCCTGAAGATTCACTTACAGTTTTGAAGAATTCTGTTATATATTTTATTTCCTTCTATGTATTTTCTCTTTAAATTTGCAACCAAGATGTTTCTATAACTATCTATGTCCCTTAGCTTGTGTGCTAAATACATCCCAACATCTCTTCTCCTTGGTCTCTTTATTGCACCAACATTTATGGTTTTAAGGCTCCTATATTCTTACTTGAAAGAGCTTAAAGGGTTAGTAAAGTCCAAATTAAACATTCATGATTCAGATAGGGCATGTCATTTTAAACAACTTTCCAAATTACTTTTACTGATGAGACACTTTAGGTCTAGCAAGGACGAGAAGTCCCCTTTTATTTGTTAACCACAACAGATAGGAAGACAACCACTCCCAGGGAGGAAAATAATCCTGGATAAATTTCAAGAATGCCTCACTCTTTATCTGGTCTGCAGACTGACATAAGAGAAGGAATCCCTGGGAGGAAGTTATGAATTCTATTTATAACCTTGATTACTGTGTTCACAGCCAAGGATTCTAGACTCAATAAAATCTGTCCCCCACTTGACCCGATCCCGGATCAGGGATAAACCTTTCTTACTGATAAAGCCACAGCAGATTATTTCTAGAATGCTTCCCCTTGTCCCAAGACTGCTTGGGCTGCCAAGAAAATTTGGACTGTACCCACTTGAAAGAGGGAGAGAGGAAAATTGTACTTTGCAGTTACCAAAGGAACGAAAGTTATTTTGGCATCCTTAAGGTCTATTTCTTGGCTATGGTTTAAAAAACCCTCCCATAAAATCAGAAATAATTTCTGCCACACCAGCCCAAACAAGGACGTACCCTTGTAAGAAGTGCCAGAAACCTAGACTTGGAGAAAGGATCAACTTACCAAGATTATAGCCAAAAACGCCACTCAGGCTAGCACAATAAAGCAGCTATTTTGGCTCTCATTCTATTTAGACAAGACACATTCAAAAGATGCTTCATATTTTAGTTCCTTGCACATGTATGTATGGGGCAAATCACCCGTAAGGGTGTCAAGGCTCTGCTCAATTTATCGACATCGGAAGGATAAAAGGCTGAGAGGACTTTGCCGGGGATCAAACCTGCTACGGGTTGCTACAAAGCTCAGTCACAGTGCATGCTGAGCATGCTGAGCTATCTGTCCAGCTTGATAAATAAGCCTGCAGTTTTTAGTCCCTGGATCCCTAAAGGAGTCGCTAACCTCTATAAGGACCGAAAATATTAGAGCCATAGTAGAAAAATTCCCTTCTACTAAACGCGCCGTGCCTTTAATGGAAAAATAAAATTATTTAAAAGACAGGAGACAGAAAAAGTCTCGAAAGGACATCTAGAAAACCTTCCACATAGGAAGGAACATAAAGATGATTAGGTTGCAAAACTTCCAAGGGTTGACAATGATAGGATATCGGTGTTGTCCAAGTAGCCAAAACCTCCTTTAACCATACATGAAGGTGTTAAAGCTCAAAACTGAAGGTTGCTACTTCAGCAACAAATGAAGGAATTATACTGACCGAAATCAGAGATTTCACCCTCAGAAAACTCCTGATGAAGAATCTTCACCTGAATTAGGGGAAAACAAACTATGTAGCATAATGCAGAGCAGAGACCTTACCATCTGAATGTTAAATGTCCTCTTGCATTTTCCCTGTAGGTAAGGGAAAGAAAACAGATAAATCCACAGGTACAGAAAAAGCTACCTGAGCTGCAATATCTGTAGGCAAAAAAACTCCTCCAGGAGATTGAGAGGAACCGCAGGGCACTGCATGTGACACCATAATGGCTTGGGACAGATAAGGAGAAAACTGTTGTATTGTCTAAACAGCATCATCCTGGGAGAGATGAGGCTCAGAGGGGAACGTCCATTTCGTGAAACTAAGAGGAACCGCAGGGCACCGCCTGTGGTGGCAAAAAGGCTTAGGACGTATAGGAGAAGCTGTTGTATATCTAAACAGCAATATCCTGGAAGGAAAGAGGTTCCTAGGTAACAAGCATCTTGAGGCATTGCACTACCTAGCTTATCAAAAGATTAACTATAATATGGATTATAATAGCCTTGGTGACTCTATAGTCCCAATTTTATTAAAGACAGGAGGCGAGTATTTTGCTTTACTTTCTTTACTTTCTTAACTCCAGCACTAATACAAGTACAGAAAAAAGAAACATATTATATCTGGACAACCAATCAGATCACAGTACATGGTAATAAAGCCAGGTTCTGGACAATCTATTTCCTCTTTCTTTACTGGTCCGGATCGAACCATCCTCAGGAACTGCAGAATATAAGACCAACGGGTCTCCAACGGAACCGGAACATGATTCCTTAACAGATAACTTCCAGGATAATTTCCTGAACTTGAAATCTGACTATTCACACTAGAATAAAACAGATAATGCATAAAAGTAGCACGAAATAACTTAAAAAAAAAAAAAAAAATAATAATAATAATAATAATAATAATAATATATATATATATATATATATATATACACAATGAGAGCAAGTAGGATTCGCACACACTTCCAATAGGAAATCAATTTCTTAGTGTAAATAATGTCCGGTGCAATACCTTCTAGGACCACCCTTCAGATCCCAAAGGAATAATATGTAGAGAATGAAGGTAGCACACGTTTTTTGAAAACGTGTGCTACCTTCACTCTCTCACCTTCACTCTCTCACCTTCTCTCTCTCTCTCACCTTCTCTCTCTCTCTCACCTTCTCTCTCTCTCTCTCTCTCTCTCTCTCTTCACACATACATAGGGAGGGAGAAAGAAATTTACCCAAGGGGGGGCAAAATACTCATCTTCTGTCTTTAATAAAATTGGAACTATAGAGTCACCAAGGCTATCATAATCCATATTTTATGACAAGACAGGAGGCTCCTATTTTGCCTTTTTATAGCTTAAATATCTAACAGTGACAAAGCAGCCTGAGAAATAGGTTTAAAATAAATTTTACGAAATATAGAGTCAGAAGACCAGTCTGCTGCAGCCAGTAAGTCTTGCAAAGAGCAACCTTTCCTAAAGGCACAGGAGGCTGCTGCTCCTCTGACTGAATGTGCTCCGAAGGAGGACGGAATGTGAGCTAGTGACATTACCCATCGTATCCATCTGGCAATAGTAGGGACCGATATGGGGTGAAAGGGTTGAACATAAGAAATCAGTAAAGGGTCTTTATCTGAAGTACAGAAAGGAGCTGTGTGAGTGCAGTATTCTTTAAGGCATCTCGCTACACAAAGTAGAGGCTCCGAATCTAGATAAGGGTAAGATAGAGAAGACGAGAAGGTTTTAGTACACCTGTTAATATGAAACTGTAAACCTGACGGAGATAGAGAAAACCCGTCTATATCAAGAGCCTGAACATCAGAGGCTCTCCTAAAGGAGAGAGGACAGAGCAGGGAAGCTAATTTTGCTGACAGTTGTTTCATGGAAAGCGAGGAGTTATCCGGCCAGGATTGAAATAAGGACAGAAGTTTTGAGACCTCCCACAAGGATTTATAACAAGATTGAGGGCAAATCCTAAGACGGATACCCCTCTGGAGGCGAGAGATGAGAGGGTCCTTCCCCACCGGTAGGCCATTAACCGGTAGGTGAGCCGCTGAAATGGCTGAGCGAAAGAGATTAACAGTACGATAAGCTTTCCCTTGTTCATATAGATGTGCAAGGAAATTAGCTATAATCACAGGAGGTGCTGAAAAGGGATCAGTACATTCTGCCAAGCACCAATGAATCCAGATCGACCATGTGGATTGATAGGACCGTCGAGTTCTAGGGGCCCTGGAATCTCTGAGGAGACCCTGAGCTGTCTCCGAAACGCCTGAGGGGTCACAGGAAACCCTGAAACTGTCCAAACTAGGAGACAGAGTGATTTGTCTAGAATTAATGGGTGACAGTCGCCTTCCATGCTCCTCAAGAGGTTCGGAAAGGGAGATATCAGTAGAAGGTACTGACACGTTAGTTCTACGAGGGCTGGAAACCAGGCTTGAGCTGGCCAAAGGGGATTGACTATCACTATAGTGATCTGGAGTCTGTGGATGAGGGTTAGAACCCTGGAGATTATGGAGAACGGGGGAAAAGCATAAGTGCCATATGGGTGCAACTTCTGGAGAAAGGCATCTGTGGCCAGGGCTCCTGGGTCTGGAAACCAACTGAAGTATGTCGGGAGCTGGTAAGTGGTGCGGGACACAAATAGGTCTATTGACAAGGGTCCCCTGAGAGCTTGTATTTTGTGAAAAATACATGTGTTCAGTTTCCAGTCGCTGGCGTCTATCCAGTACCTGGAAAACCAGTCCGCTACGACGTTGATCTGTCAAGGAAGATACTCCGCCATCACTGATATATTGTTCTTGAAGAAAAATTGGTTAAATTTATCGAGTTAAATTCGATAGGGTCAGTGACCTAGTACCTCAAAGTTTGTTAATATACTGGACAGCTTAGATGCTGTCCATATGGAGAAGGACACAATAATTGGTCAATGAATCCTTAAAGGATTGGATGGCAAAAGAACCCGCTATGAGTTCCAGACAGTTGATATGGAGCGTGGACTCCTCCAAAGTCCATTTGCCCCCGGTGGCCTGAAAGTCAGAGAATGCGCCCCAGCCAATCAGGCTGCATCTGATTCTATGATAAAATCCGGTGAGGAACCGAAAATGGTCCTGCCATTCCAGGCTTCCATATTGTGAAGCCACCATGATATCTCCTGTTTGACTGCTGGGGAGAGAGTTACCGATTAAGCAAAGGAAGGGTCTTTGTGTAGGTAAGAGTGTTTTAATCTCTACATGGCCCTGTAGTATAAGGGACCTGGGAAAATTGCCTGAATGGAGGAGGATAGGAGTCCTATTATCCTTGCAAGTTGTTGCAATGGTAACTGAGGTTTCCTCAGAGCTGATCTGAGTTCCTTTCAAATGGTGACTAGTTTGACCTGTGGCAAGGCTAGGGTAGACAGTAATGAATTCACTGTGAAACCTAGAAACTCTAGAGTTTGGGCAGGGGAGAGGAGAGATTTGTTGTGATTGATCACAAAACCTAGCTGTTGTAGGAGGTTTGTTGTGAACTCTAAATGATTGAATAATAAGCTCTTGTCTTGTGCTAAAATGAGGATGTCGTCTAGATAGAGGATGAGCCTGATGCCCCTGGTTCAAAGGAAGGCTGCAACTGGTCTCATAATCTTGGTGAAACACCAAGGAGCTGAACTGAGTTCGAAGGGGAGACACGTGAACTGCCAGAGTTCTCCGTTCCAAAGGAACTGGAGATAATGACGGAATGCTGAATGCATGGGCACTGTCAAGTATGCATCTTTTAAATCTAGATGAACCATCCAATCCTGCCCTTGCAGGGTGTCCCTGAGTAGGTTTATGCCCTCCATTTTGAAATGGCAAGAAATAAGTTTAAAGTCTTCAAGTTCTTGACCAAAAATATGTTGTTTAGAAACCCTCGTACTGAGGCCCGTTCTATAGCCCCTTTGCGGAGAAGCTGATGCATTTCCGAATTTATAATTTCCTGCATAGCATGAGGAAATGGGATTGGGTTGGGAGGGAGGGGTTGCAATGGTAGTTGGAAGAATTCTATCTGGAATCCTAAAACTGCTTGCAAAACCCACTGGTATGAGGTTATGGTGTAGGGAACAATGGTCTAATTTGTGGAGCATAGTGCTGTCGGAAAGGAGTCTCTGATTGTTGTTCGGCTGGGTGAACGACCCCTGAAAAGCCAAGCCCTGGCAAAAAAAACCCTGTTATAGAGTACTCTGAGCACGTTAGACTGGGCTCTGTCTAAAGAGGTAAATGTGGAAACAAATCTATTCAGATCTCGAATAAAGGACTCCCCGAAGAGTAATCCTTTGGCTGAGGATCCGCCTCTGTCTTTGCCATATCGGCCAGTTTAGGGTCTAGTCTGGCAAGTCTAGTCTAGAGCTGCCCTGAGCCTCTCAGTAGAGAGTGCTACATTGGTGTTGACTAAAAGGCAAATTGTACGTTGTGCCCATTCTCTGACCTGCTGAGGGTCTAAGGGTTGGGAAGTTATCATCCCCTGATCGGTGAGTTGTAGAATTTGTGTAATAGGCCCCACCATGTCTAACAATTTATCTTGGGTCGATCTAAGTGATTTGTCTAGACCCCTTCTAGGGTCTCTCCCACCTCTGGTGAGGAGAGTCACCATAGTGGAGTCGAATTCAGGGGTGGAAGATTCCCTATCTGGGAGCAGGGGTCGTGGGCATTCGGCCCTTAATTTATTCCTAGTGGGATTAGGAAGGGGTTTTCTTAGCCATGCTTGTAAGAATTGCATTATGTGTGGTGAAGGGGACCATTCAGATGACCGTGGGTGTCTTATTTGGTCAGGGTCAAACATGGGCTGACCTAAGGGGTCTATAATGGTTTGGGTGGGGTAGGTGTCAGTGTCCCCTTGGGAACATGGTGTTTCGTGCGGCTCTTTAGGCCATTCTTCTTCTGACTCATGATTTGATAGGTAACCATCAGGGTAGTACATGGGGTTATTTAGTTCAGAGGTAATATCATTGTCATTGTCTTCCCTTATTATTACCCCAGGAATAGGAGTTATGGCAGGCTTATTTTTCTTAGTAAGGGGGGGTTCCCCTTGGTGTTTGGTTTTGGAAGAACGCTTTTTAGAGGTCTCTGGTTCAGAGGGGTTATGCGTCAGGGCCGGAGGTTCAAGGGTCTCCTGTATAATGTTTTTAACCATGGATGAAATATCTGCTAGAGCAGAGGATACTGCTTGTGACACAGAGTTATTAACCAGCGACTGTATGTCAACAGGGGTTTGTTCATCATCATCAGACATGATATCTGATTATTAAATTAAGGAACAATATATATATATACAGTATATAATGATATGATTAATACATGTATTGCCTGCTGCGGAGCTCAGAGAGTACTGCCAAATGCCAGAAAACACTTCTGTTTATTTTGTTAAAAGGATACTTTTTCTTTGTTGTTTTTCCTTTAGTTATTATTCACAGAGATATTTAGCGATTGATCCGTATCTGCAGATGTATATAATATTAGTACCCCATCTATGCATCGATTTAACTTTAAATAAGTGTATTGTTTTATTTTGGATATAAGTCACTTGCAAATATGTTTATCGTTGGTTTTATAGTGGAAAAATTCAAATCCAAGATGGCCGCGGTCACGTGGTGTGATGCGTGCGTAGTAAGCAAGTATTGCAAAGTTCCTCTACCAAGATGGCCACGGGGGCACCGATGGCAGTAAAAAGTGCTCCCGGACGGCGATACTGAGAGAAGATATTTCAAGCCTTCAACCTAGATCCACTATGCTACCAACGATACTATCGTTACTATATAGAAACACAAACCGTTTTAATAGAAAAACGAAGCGTTGGAAAAGTTTGAAATCACAAACAAATGTAAAAGTATAAATATATAACAAAAGATATATGTTAGTTAGAAAATATAGAAAAGAAATATAGAAGAGAAATCCACTCTCAATGAATGAGTGGCAGGGAAAGATAGAATCTCAAGAAACAGAGAAATACAATGCAATTTGAAAATTAATTCTGAAACAAGTTTACATCACCTTGCTGCTGGAGCAGTAAAGAAAGAGGAAGTGGATTGTCCAGAGCCTGGCTTTATTACCATGTACTGTGATCTGATTGGTTGTCCAGAGCTTGGCTTTATTACCGTGTACTGTGATCTGATTTGTTGTCCAGAGCCTGGCTTTATTACCGTGTACTGTGATCTGATTGGTTGTCCAGAGCCTGGCTTTATTACCATTTACTGTGATCTGATTGGTTGTCCAGATATACTATGTTTCTTTTTTCTGTACTTGTATTACTGCTGGAGTTTAGGAAGTAACAAAAGTAAAGCAAAATAGGAGCCTCCTGTCTTGTCATAAAATAGTCTTTAAAATTAAAAACAATTCAAATAATTTTATCTCAATAAATGCCCCCTGTTCCCACAAGAACATCAGTCCCACATTGAGTCTTTAATAAATATGATAGCTCATACCGGCTATCACAACAACAGAGTATGCATTTGTAAGGGACTTAAAAATCATGCTACTGTGTGAGAATATAACAAATAAAGACAACTGTGTACTAACACCCACATGAGACTTTTTGTGTTACTGTTTGTGCAAACATGAATAGCAGCAGCTCCAGCTGGTTCAGCCATTATGACGCAAACTGCTGTCGCTGCACCGCTGAGGGCAGGAAGACTAATGCGGCTCAAAACACTGGGAACTGTCACAAAAATCCAGGTGATAATCGTGAACCGTCCTCCCTTCTAAAAAATTGTTTAAAACAATAGACCTGCCATAAAAGCGCCGTTCCGATCTCCACCCAGAGAAGGAGGCGGGACTACAGGCAGACCCAAAATGGCGCCGCTCCGTCTCTAAAAAGAAGGAAATGTAACAAACAGCACTGTCTGAAAACGAAGCACGCAAACATCGCGCTTTATCCGGCCATAAGAAATGTAGAATCTGCACTGAGACTGTTTCTACCTAAATTAAGCAAAAGTGGCCAGAAAAGGAGAAAGCGGGATCTCCCGCACAAAAAACATAACTAAGTGCACTGAGCCCTCTGTATTTAAAACGTAGATAAAAACGTATCACGCATTGCACATGTTCCTCATTCCTTTAATAAATAAGGATTGCCACTGTACCATAGTTTCTACATGCAGGGCTCTGAGGATAAGCATATAAACAATCTTAGCCTCAATTAGGGTTAACCCCTTCTATCCTGAAGTAGATTAACTCCTAAATCTCCCCATTTACATGAAAGTTCCTGCTCACTGCCATAACATGTCCTTATTAAGGATTTCTTGTCCCAAATAAAATAGATAGGCCTGAACCCCTGCAGTGCCAGCCTCCTAGCCCCAGAATACAAAAGGCACTTATCTGTACATTCGGCTGTCCGGCAGGATGACAGCTCACCCGTATGAGAGGATGCCGCTCCTCACAGTGACTTGTGAATAAAAGAAAGACAGTAAACTTACTCAGGCTTTCTATACAAGGGCAGCAATCTGTTAGGAAAACACAGTAAGGCCCACCTCACAAGTTCCTAACTGCTTTAAAGCCACCTCTGCCCTACTGAAGAGACTAACGTGAAATACGGCTAAGCCCAGCCTTGAAAGGAATATCAGAGTAAACCTACTCTGGTATTCAAAATAAAAAAAATTTGATTGAATTTCAATTTTCTACAGACACCAAACACTTCACCTTCTCCTTGCACGAGAGGCAAAGAGAATGACTGGGGGATTGTGGGTAGGAAGTGATATTTATCAGCTTTGCTGTGGTGCTCTTTGCCTTCTCCTGCTGGCCAGGAGTGATATTCCCAACAGTAATTGATGATGATCGGTGGACTCACCGTGTCGTTAGAAAGAAAGTATATTTCTATAACAGTGTTGGTTATGGAAAACTGGGGAATGGCATATAAAGAGATTATCTTCTTAAACAATAACATTTTTGGGGTTAACTATCCCTTTAAGAGAATAATAATAATTATAATAATTAAAAACTGGAAACCCAAGCTGGATTCCAAAGTGGTAAAATATTTTTTATTATTTTCACCTCAACATAATTTAACTGCGAAGTCCAACATAAAATCTTTACATATTTTCCTGAAAGTTTATTTTATTCATATACGAGGTAATAAAAACTTATACAAATAAAAATGACAACATAAATAAAACCAAGCAAGGATTTACTAAGATGTCAGTAATAATAAAAACATTTACTGCGCTTTGCAAATCAGGTACCATAACATGACAGTTCCTTTGAGAAAAACGACAAACCCTCCAACTAAGCAAAACAAGAAAATAAAAGAATGTTTGAAAACTTGATGTAAAGGGACCTAGAACACAATCATTTTAAATCATGCATGTGTAAGAACAGCAATTAAACATGCTGGGATTTTTTTTCATGAGAAAATGTTAACTAAAAGCATTTTAAACATATTGAGATTACAATGCATAAAAACAATGCATATTTGTGTACATCTGATATTGGAGCCTTAATGCTGATTGGCTGACAGGGACATCTCCCACAGTTGGATTAGAGGATTGGGACAAGCCTCTACATGCCTAAATAAAAGAAAATTAAGTTTGGCAAAGGAGCATGTGCGTAAAAAAACATTAGTGAATATTGGAATATTCTAAATGCGTCAAACAAAAATTGCCTTTAATATTTTGATGTCTGTTCCAAAGTGTTCCAGATGTTTTTGTGGCTCCTCGCAACTTTGATTTGCGTGTAAATGTATTGTAACCACATTTCCGTTGTGCTTGGGTGTTTCTGAGGAGCGCTATTGCCATATATTTGTCACTTTTTTTTACTGTGCTATTTAATAATGTGAAAAACAATCTAAGAAAGCTGTAGCAGCCCAAGACATCAGTAAAAAGCTGTATATTGTCACAAGTGCAAGTGGTTTTGCTTTTGTCTTCACAAGCTACAATCCGATAAAATCCTTGCGCAATCCTGGATCATAGCGTTACCATCTTCCTGGTTAATCTTCCCATCAGTGGGAGCTCCATTATAATGGTCTTGCAGCTTCACATTGGTAAAATAATGGTGTGATAAAAACACACCAATTATAGTAAACAGAAAAACTTGTTTTGTTTTTTTTCCGACAAGCTTTATGTTTAGAAATAGTGACCAGCTGTTTTTGCTTGTTTTTCTTTGTTATATTTCTGTTCATTGATCCTTGCTGGAGTCTGTAGGATGATGCTATACAATGTCATGCTGGTCTTCACTACAGTACAGAGATGTTAAAAACAACAACCACCCGCTGCCTGTTAACCAGCTGATAATGACGCCCAGGCTCTGTTGAAATCATGTGTTCCTCGGGGTTGGTAGGTCAATAACTATTGGAGGATTTACTGGCTGGTAATTCACAGTGCATACTGAAGAGTTCACATACGTTGTTGTTCCGTCTGCCATAACTCCATAACCTGCATCACAAAGAAAATACGCTTAGTTTAGCTTCTGCCCATAAGCCAGCTGCCTTAACCCCCTGCCTGCCAAAGAGGCAAATACTGGTAAGTAATTAAAGGGACAGTAAAGTTAAAATAATACTTTCATGCATCAGATAGAGCACCCAGTTGTAAACAACTTTCTAATTTACTTCTGTTATCTACTTAGTTTTGTACTCTCTGGGCTGGATTCAACAAGCAGCGGATGCTGCTGAATCTGCCTGAAGTTTTCGGCTCGCCAGAAACTAAAGTTAAGAAGCAATGGATTTAAGATATGATTGGGATGATTGACACCCCATGCTAGCAGCCGATTGGCCGCAATTATGCAGGGGGTGGCATTGCAAAAGCATTTCACAAGAAATGCTTGTGTGGTGTTAAATGCTGACAGCATATGCTGTCGGCATTTAGTGATGTCGGGCAGACATGATTCGCTACAGCGAATCAAGTCCACCTGACATATGATAAATTGGCTCCTTAGTATCCTTTATCAAAAAGCATATCTAGGTAGGCTCAGGATCAGCAATGCACTACTGGGATCTATTAGCTGATTGGTAGCTGCACATATATGCCTTTTTTTAACGTGTTCATCAAGCTCCCAGTGGTGCATTGCTGCTTCTTCTATAAAGGATACCAAGAGAATGAAGCATATTTGATAGTAGAAGTAAATTGGAAAGTTGTTTAAAATCACATGCTCTATCTGAATCATGGGTTTAATGTCCCTTTAAGATAACATTAAACTCAAAATTTTATTTACCTCCCGCCCCCCCCAAAAAGTTTATTTATGCCAAAAAAATAAATAAAACAAAATGGCAATTGCATTTTCCGGTAATTTACCTCTGAAGATAGTAGTGTTTCCACTTCCCCAGAAAGGCTGGAGTGGATTCTGAGCAAAGCAGGACCCTGACACACCCACATGTTGTACAGCGATTGGTTAATAATCGTTTGTTTGTATCTGATTGGCCACAATAAAGAAGTAAGTTAAGTGTCTTTTTCTCCTCTCTAGGGAATGTTGGACAAGCACAATTTTCACTATATGTACAATGTTTATTGTTTAAAAAGATAGATAATACCTTTATTACCCATTCCCCAGTTATTTTAATACACTTGTATCATGGGCGTATTTTAGCCTAGGTAAGCAAGGCACTTGCCTAGGGAGGCAGATTGGGAAGGGGCAGCACTATATATTTGTAAGAAGCTTACAGTTATTTTAGAAGTATTATACAGGTAAATAACGTAAGATTTTGCCTAAAAAGATTACATGCTAGGGGGTATAATAAGAGACTGTCCATGGAGCTTACAGTTTAGAGGTAGCCCTGAACCTTTCTTTCATACAGCTAACTATTGACTTTAGTTCTTTTGGCTTTTCAGCATTTAGTATTATGTTTGAGGAAGTATTGTTTTCAAGAAACTTTGTTTGGGATTTTATATATATTGCAGCAATAGATAGATGTGTGTGTGCGTATGTGCATATGTGTGTGTGTATGTGTGCGCGTGTGTATGTGTATAACTTGTGTGTGTGTGCGTATGTGCATATGTGTGTGTGTATGTGTGCGCGTGTGTATGTGTATAACTTGTGTGTGTGTGCGTATGTGCATGTGTGTGTATGTGTGGCATGTGTATGTGTATAACTTGTGTGTGTGTGCGTATGTGCATATGTGTGTGTGTATGTGTGCGCGTGTGTATGTGTATAACTTGTGTGTGTGCGCGTATGTGCATATGTGTGTGTGTATGTGTGCGCGTGTGTATGTGTATAACTTGTGTGTGTGTGCATATGTGCATGTGTGTGTATGTATGCGCATTTGTATGTGTATAACTTGTGTGGGTGTGCGTATGTGCATGTGTGTGTATGTGTGCGCATGTGTATGTGTATAACTTGTGTGTGTGTGCGTATGTGCATATGTGTGTGTGTATGTGTATGTGTGCGCGTGTGTATGTGTATAACTTGTGTGTGTGTGAACATCTATATTGGAAATGTCATTAAAAAAATCACATTACTTCCTGACCAAAACATAATATGGTCAAAAAAGACCTAAAAAATGGAGGGAGGCAGCAGAATTGTGAGCGCCTAGGGAAGAACAAAACTTAAATACTCCACTACCTTGTATCTAAGCCTCTGCAGACTGCCCCCTTATCTCAGTTCTTTTGACAGACTTGTTTTTAGCCAATCAGTGCTGACTCATGAATAACTCCATAGAGAGAGCACAAGGTTATCTATATGGCACAAATAAAGGAGCAGTGTCTTGTGTGAAAAGATATAAAAATGTTCTGAGATAAAGGTGGCCAGCAGAGACTTAGAAATGTAAAGGTTTAAATATTATAAAGTATATTAATATAACAATGTTGGTTGTGCAAAGCTGGAGAATGAGTAGTAAGTGCATCTTTTTAAACAATAACATTTTTGGAGTAGACTGTCCTTTTAAAGTCCCTTTAATGGGGGGGGGGGGGCGGTGCCTGACTGTGCTCTAAAATAGAGGTGTAGGTGAAGAGCTCCGTGCA
The DNA here is from genome assembly GCF_027579735.1 of Bombina bombina. Lineage (NCBI taxonomy): Eukaryota > Metazoa > Chordata > Amphibia > Anura > Bombinatoridae > Bombina > Bombina bombina. The sequence goes on from NC_069504.1 coordinate 1,111,446,091, forward strand.
GCTAGGAGTTTAAAAAGTGCACATTAAGTGCATGCGATGTGGATAAATAGCCACACTTGAGGGAAAGAGGACCCTTACTGCAGGGATATACTTTTGTGTACCGGATCGTTCCCAGGAGAGCGGATATAAAGGGGTCTGAGATCAACCGGTCTAGGCCTAATGCAGAGACGCATATAACAGAGATCCCAGATGACAAACCGCTGTGGGGGTTCCCCTTCACTTGCCTCCGGACATACAAGCAGATCCGCTAAGAGGGAAGGGAGGTCAGAGGACAATACCCGTCGGCACGGTGCAGGGAGATCTCTGCTGCGACATTGATCCGCCATTACCACGTGGGTAAGCTGTATCTCAAGGAGACTCGGGGCTTGCGATCCGGTTACAGCCCCAACCTTTTCCCCATCATAAAACATCTAGGGAACGGCTGAAAGATGGCTGATGGTGAGATTAAAGAATATTGTAGTGGCCAGATGGGACTGGGAAATCACCTTTAATGACACAGCTCATGCCGAGGCAATAAACACAGCCTAGCCTCCACTGACACAGCAGGTGATGTTTCCTGATTATGTGACACTTTTGCAGGGAGAATTAATATATATTTCTACCCCCCAGATCTTGAATTGTGGCATTTAGAGTGTGAAATATGCAAAATATCTAGGCTAGATTGCTTCAAGATAATTCCTAACTTCTCACTAATCACTAGATCTGCAAGAGGGGGTACTCAGTGAATGTATTTTGGACACTAATGATCAATAGAACCCAGCAATAAAAGAATTAAAAAGGCATTTGGGTATATAATTCTGCTTGTCATAAATAAAATCTGTTCTCTATCACAATCTTTGAAGATAAAGAGACTCATAATACACAAAATAACCATGTCTACAAGAAAGACAAACAAGTCAGATAAACTCTCTAAAACAGTTCCCATGGACTCTTTCTTTAAAACATCAAAGGTAAATAAACTCCCTTAAAACATTGAGGCAGAAACTGAAGAAGACACAGACATGGATCCCACTATGTTAACCCCGGCAGACCAAATTCCTGCTACAAAAGCTGACCTACAATTGTTGGTTTCCAAACAGGACATTGACACAATTTTTTAAAAACTCTGGAACAATATAGACAATATTTATTCCACGGTGACAGCCAGCCTAAATAAATAAAAAATGACATCACAGAAATAGGCAACAGGGTGGACACCCTGGAAACCAATCAGGAAGAGATGTCAGAGGATGTCTCCACGCTCTCCCAATCTGTCTTCTCGCAAAAGCAAGAGATCCTGGAACTCCAGGAAAAGATGGAAGACTTGGAGAACAGGTCTAGGAGGTGCAATTTAAGACTCAAAGGAGTCCCAGAGTCAATTTTAAATAAAGATTTAAATTCATATCTTCACCAATTGTTCTGAGCGATTACGGGAGACAACACAGAGGACTCTTATCAAATAGAGAGAGCCCACAGAGCCCTCAGAGCCAGACCTAGAGATGATCTACCGCCTAGAGATATCATAGTACGGCTTCTGCGTTTTCCTGAGAAAGAAAAAATATTACAGGCAGCACGTCAAAGTCCCACATTTAAATTCCAGGGAAACGTGATACAATTTTATCAAGACCTCTGTGTTCGCACTCTACAACATCGCAACACACTCAGACCACTTACAGTACTTCTACGAAAACAACAAATGCCATATCATTGGGGCTTTCCCTTTTCCCTTACAGTGGTGAAAGATGGAAAGACAACAATCATCAGGTCCCTGGAAGATGTCCCTACAGCATGCAAATCCCTAGGTTTGGATTTACCGGACTTCCCAACTACTGCGTCATCTACAAAAGCACCAGATTCTTCAGAAATTAGAAGCTCATCATCAAAAAGTAGATGGACAAAGATTACAAGGGGGGGGAAAGAAACCCAAGACATGAGGCTTCAGCTTGCTCCCGCAATATAGGCGGTGTGACTGCCTTTAGAGTGTAAACCATCTGTTCATTGTAACTCTCACCAGACGAGACACCTTGGTAACTTAGAGACATCCACAACATCCTCTCACAAAGAGCATGGACACATGGAGTGTACCTATGGATGTTTCTACACATATCCTTTTTCTTATTATTTCTGAATCCATAAATCCCTAGAAAATAATTGCTAGAAATGCATACTTGTCCACTCTCTGGATACTTCTGTCCATTGCTTCTAGCCGAAGTTCGGCTTTCATCTGATATTCCTGGCTGCACGCTCTCCCTTATCTCTTCTCTCTTTTTATTACTTCTAACCCACCTAATTTCTTTTTCTTTACTTTCTTAATCTCTCTTTTTCTTCATTTCCTCTAATTTTTTTAAGTTTTGGGGAGTTTTATTTAAAACTCTTTACTTCAATACCTAATGGTTAAAAATGTTTATATGTTTATGTTTTTGTTTTTGTTTGAGTTTGTTAGGTTGTTAATAAGTTACTATGTATACCTCAAACCACAATTGCTCACGAGTCATGTAATCTTGTTAATTAGAATACTTCCCCATTTAGGGGACTTAGATGACTCCTATCATAGATGTGATATAGCCCACAAGTCGAGTAGATCTTCCATTGCTCCCCCTCCTTGGGTCTTGTTGAGACGGAGAGCCCAGCTGGCTCCCATATCCTTTCATAATGTAAGTCTCCATCAACATACCACAAGATGACACTTCCCACTGTCAACTTCCTCTCACACAACATGAGGGGCTTACATTCTGACCTCAAGAGACGTACAGCTCTAACTCAGTACAGAAATTTACACGCCAACATTGTGTTTCTCCAGGAGACACATTTTGTTAGCTCCTCCATCCCCAAATATTGGTCACGAGAATACACGCAACATTATCATGCCACATCAAGCACAAAGAAACGAGGAGTTTCAATACTGATACACCACTCATTGTTGTTTGTACATGGGGAAAAAATAGCTGATAATGAGGGATGGTATATTCTAGTACAGGGCCAGATTCAGGGAGTGGATGTAGTACTATGCAATGTTTACGCCCCAAACGAGAAGCTGAACAACTTCTTTAAAAAAATCTTGCATCTACTAACTAATTGGTCTAAAATGCGTGTTATTCTGGCAGGAGATTTTAACCTAGATATTCAAAACCTTATTTATAAACCACCCAACATAGTTTCCAAGAAAGGCGGGAGACTCAGATCTGTGGCCAAAACCATTATGGATTCTCTAGGCCCACATTCCCTTATTGACACTTGGAAAACACAGTATGGCATAACCACAGACACTGCATTCTATTCAGCAGCCCACAAGTCATACTCCAAGTTAGATTATATCTTTATCAGTCAGATACTGCAACCGGTTCTTAGGTCAACTAGTATTCATACATGTGTATGGTCGGACCACTCTATAACTCAGGTACAGCTAGGGGAATTAAGAGACTTAAATAAATTACAAACCTGGACATATGATCCTTCTTGCTTAAAAAAAACAAACAAACTAAAAACAATCTAATCAGGGCATTGGGAGAATACTGGAATTATTAACCTAGACTCAACCTCTAACCCCATATCAGTCTGGGCGGCACATAAATGAGTAGTTCGGGGCTTACTCATTAAAGAAAAAAACATATTTAGGAAGAAAATTAAGACACATTGATCACAGCTATACACTGAGATAGAGGAATTAGAGTGCTCTCACAAATTGAACTTAAAAGACAGGCCCTAGCAAAATACCTGAATGAACACTCCATTAGGACAGTCCATAGACTGAAAACAATTTATTTTCTTTATGTAAATAATCCAGATAAATATTTGGCCAAACAAATTAGAGACACCCAGCAGGCTTCTTCAATCCCACTCTTGCAAAACACGTTGGGCCACCAAACCTCTCACCCGGAGGAGATTGTGGACACGTTTGCAAATTATTATGGAACCTATATGACGGCAAGAAAGTAAACTATAGAAACAATACCCAACAAATACAGCAAAACTTCTTAGACACCGCAAAACTAGGCGAAATTACAGAGAAAGACCGCAAATTACTAAATGCCAAAGTCTCCCGGGGAGAAATCTTAGCAGTTCTTAAAGATCTCAAACCAGGGAAGGCACCGGGACCAGATGGGTTCTCTGGTGAGTACTACAAATTGTTTAAATCAGTTTTAATCCCCCATTTAGTTAAGTACGCAAATCATATTATGGAGGGCCATGAAATTCCAACAGAATTACTTCAAGCTAAAATAGTTGTATTACCAAAACCAGGGAAAAATCCAAAATACTGCTCCAACTATAGACCTATATCCCTTATAAACCAGGATGTTAAAATTGTGACAAAGGTGATGGCCAACAGACTTAAACAAATTATCACGACGATGGTGCACCCAGACCAAGTAGGCTTTATTACAGGGAGGGAAGCTCCTGACAACGTAATTCTGACAATGTACGGAGAATGACGGTGGTGATGGACTATCTGACTGATAATGGAGTGCCTTCTCTGCTCCTGTCTTTGGATGCGGAGAAGGCATTTGACAGAGTGGACTGGCAGTACATGTGGACGGTACTGGAAAAAAGGGGAATTCATGGTCCCTTTCTCACAGCGCTTCGGAATGTTTACTCCAATCCTACAGCACGAGTTAGAGCAATTGGACATCAGTCCACAACCATTCAAATTCAAAACTGAACCAGACAGGGATGTCCCCTTTCACCACTTCTGTTTGCGTTATGCATAGAGCCACTAGCAGCTTCAATTCGGAATAATCCAGATATAGCAGGACTACAGATTGGGAAGTTCACTCATAAGATAACTCTGTTTGCAGACGACATTTTGCTGACAATAACTAAACCACTCCTGATGCTCCCTACCCTGTACAATACTATTCAAGAGTTTTCCTCTGTCTCGGGGTATAAAATTAATCTAGACAAGTGTGAGGCCCTCCCTATTAACCTCCCAAAAGACACAATTAAAATTATTGAAAGTAACTTTGAATTCAGATGGACTAAAAATAGTATCAAATACTTAGGAATAAATTTAACTCCTCATTCTTCCAGCCTTTACAAACAAAACTATATCCCGCTATTCAAGAAAATTTGCTTGGACCTAAACAGATGGCAGACATATAACTTCACCTGGTATGGGAGACTAACCTCCATTAAAATTAATATCTTGCAGAGATTATTATATTTATTCAGAGTTTTACCAATAAAGGCCAATAAACAAGACTTTGACTCCATCCAATCGTCATTGCACAGCTTTCTCAGGGATAGGAAGCAGGCTAGGATCCCATCTCGGATTCTCACACAACATAGACAGTTGGAAGGGGTTGGGCTGCCTAATTTACAGGACTACTACAAGGCATCTAGGTTAGCTCAGATCTCCCTACGTGGCAGGAGAGATAACAACATCCTATGGCCGGTTTTGGAGTCTGAGTTGGGGAAGCTCAATTCCCCAGAGGATATCATATGGAGATCGGAGTTTGGGGGGGGTGGGACAGCACACCACTCCCCAGTTACTAAACTTTCAATACAGGAATGGAATTCGGCTCTGGGGACCCCCAACATCTTCCCTGTAAACCCTTAAAATACCTGATAATCTCTGACTATAGACCAATAATAAGTAAATGGGAAAACAAGGGACTCTATAGAGTTGTGGATCTTGTAAGCAATGGGTCACCTATCTCTTATTCACAGTTGAGCCACAAAATAGAACCGTTACCACTACAGTGGTTCCCATACTTGCAAATAGCATCCGCGATTCGCGCTTACATCTCCAAAGGTACTATACAACCTTCTACAAATCTGGAGAGACTGAGTAGTACCCCCAATAGAACTAAGCACACAATTTCACAAATTTACCTTGACTTGCAGACAGCTAAACTTAAGTCCAAATCCCCTCTAAAACTCAGATGGGAGACTGACTTGGGGTGGAAAAAGAACAAGAAAATTGGGACAGACTGTTTCATTACTCGAGTAAAAATTTATTGAGTACAGACCTTAGAGAAAACATCATCAAGACCTCTTTAAGTTGGTACTTAACTCCCATTCAAACATTGTACTCTGTTAAGAGTGGGTCTAGACTCTGCTGGGGTGTGAAGAGGTGGGAACCTACCTCCATATGTGGTGGGAATGTCCCAGGGTTAATGCCATATGAAAGAACCTTTCTAGGCTTTTAAGTGGTCTTCTGGATGAGAATATACACCTAGAAATATCACAAGCTCTTTTACATGACAATCTACCCGCTTTTTATAGGTATATTAATGCTTTCATCAGAATATTATGCACCATAACTAGAACCAGTATAGCAAAGTATTGGAAAACGGGAGTACCTACATGGTCGTAAATACTGTCCAAAATCAAACAAACATACTCTATGTATGAGTCAGCCACTCACTTACAAAATACATCAGACTCTTTCCAGAAAATATGGTACTATTCGATGCTAGGAAAGGAAGGAGGGAACATATTATTCTCAGATTCCACTTCACAGGACAACCAGAATGGGGGTGAAAGAGGGGGAACACACATTTAGGTAACATACTACTGTAGAGCTAAGAAAACAAGACCTTTTTTGTTATTTCTATGAGCAACGGAAGTAACTAGCCTAAAAAGAAAAGAAGATCGAGACGAAGTGACAAAAATTGATTTACCAACAGTCAAATGAAACTTATTTTAAATTAATATGTAAAAATTGTTTATATTATATGTATCTGTTGATTTAGGTTTATTTTTGCTAATACAGTTAGTCAACAATATGAAATTTGGCATTTTCTTCTCAATTTATACAAGATATTCATCTGCCTGATACTATACAATTAGATGGATTTTAGGGAGGGAAATGTGTCATATGGACATCAAAGACATTCCCATCCTCCCAGATAGCCAAGAATGGAGACCAGTGGGAGATGCACCATGACTAGTACAAGCCATTTAAGCAGTACTGCATGGAATCTACAAACTCCTTTCATGGTCTTGTTTTCTATAAAGGCCAGATAATATATCAGCTGTTAATTGTGACTGACTTGATTTGTATTGTAACCTTTAAATGTTAAATAAAAAAGATTTCATCTAAAGTCCCTTTAATGGCTAATTGCTCACTGGCTGATAAGCAGTCCATGCTAGCTAAATTGTCCTAAAGGATATCTTGCACTAAGTAGATAATATGCAAGATTTTATAACCAAAGGGATCCCAACTGCATGATAACATATGTATGGACACCCTTAAAGGAAAGTTAAAGTAAAAATGTAATCCTACATTGAGAGGCCCATTTATCAAGCTCTTCAGACTCGACAGAAACAGCAGTTATGAAGCAGCGGTCTAAAGACTCTAAAGGCTCTGAGTAGGCGGACAGGAATTGCCACAATTCAACCCGATCGAGTACGATCGGGTTGATTGACACCTCCCTGCTGGCGGCCAATTGGCCGCGAGTCTGCAGGGGACGGCGTTGCACCAGCAGCACTGTCGGATCATGTCCGCAAGACCTTTGATACATAGTCCTCGAAATGTTTAGTTAGGAAAAAAAAAACAACATAGCAAAATACATAAATTATTTATTCACCCTGCTTTTGCTGGAAAATAGCTCTGAAAAGTGTGCTTCATTCCCCTCTGAGGCCGGAGCATAAGGTATTTTTATATCCGGCGTCTGATTGGTTAATCAACTGAGATGAGTAAAGGGATCCTGAACCCAATTTTTTTCTTCTGTGATTCATATAGATGCATGCAATTTTAAGCAATTTTCTAATTTACTCCTATTATCATTTTTTCTTTGTTCTCTTGCTATCTTTATTTGAAAAAAAAAAAGTTCAGTACCCTAAACATCACTTGTTTATTGCTGGATGAATTTATCCACCAATCAGCAAGAACAACCCAGGTTGTTCACCAAAAATGGGCCAGCATCTAAACTTACATTCTTTCTTTTCAAATAAAGATACCAAGAGAATGAAGAACATTTTCTAATAGGAGTAAATTAGAAAGTTGCTTCTAATTGCATGCTCTATCTCAATCACAAAAGAAAAAATTTGGGTTCAGTGTCCCTTAAGTATGCTTGTGTACCAGCACTACGATTTAGTACTACCAATTTTAGGGGAATCATAAACTGTGTGTTTGAAATGTTAAGAATGAATTACTCCCATACTTTTAACACATACACTAAAATAACAGAAATATTTAACATTTTTGCATTTCATATAATTCATTTCCCCATATTTTTGTATTTCTGTAAAATGTGCTTAGACTGCTAAAATTTTTTTTACAGAAAAACAAGGTATGGTTTATGCAGGTACCTCGCAAAAAAAGTGTTGAGATAGTTGATTAAATACAAAGAGCACAAATAACTAAAATGGGCTTCAGTTCAGGGGTAACATTTTCTATTTCTGTTAACTAAAACAAGTACTGTACTTTTTATATTATTCAGAAAATAATCTAAAATCAGATATTAACATACTTTATTGTCAAAATGTATCAGAGTATGTTTATAAGAGAATTGACAAGGAAAATATATCTGTGAATTTCTATAGCATGAGCTGCGTTATAAGCGTAATTTAATATATTATAAATACATAGAACATAAAATAGTCCTGCAAATTATAAAGCACAATGAATGAATATCAGATAATGTGTCATTGGGATTATTGTTAAATTCAAATTCTATTTATGGCAACTATTGCAACTGGCTGATAAAATCTGAGAGCATCTTTTTCATAACAATTTGTAAAAAATGTAGTTGTCACTGGCAACCAAGCAGTGATATAAGCTTTAAAGGGACAGTCTGCTTGATTTTTTATTGTTTAAAAGATAGATAAGGCCTTAACTACCCATTCCCCAGTTTTGCATAATCAACACTGTTATGGTAATATACTTGATAACATTATATACTTAATAACCTGCTTCTAAGCCCCCGCAGATAGCCTCTTATCTCAGTGTATTTTATTAGCTTTTTACAGCCAGATAGTGCTACTTCATGTGTGTCATATAGATAACATTGTGCTCACTCCCATTGAGTTATGCACAAACAAGCACTAATTGGCTGAAATGCAAGTTCGTAATAAGCACTGAGATATGGGGGCAGTCTGCAGAGGCTTAGCTACAAGGTAATCACAAAGGTAAAAAGTATATTAATATAACTGTGTGTGTTGTGCAAAACTGGGGAATGGGTAATAAAGGGATTATCTCTTTTTAAACAATAAACATTTTCAAGTAGACTGTCCCTTTAAGTGGCCAATACATCTATCTGTCTGTCTGTCCACCTGTCTATCTATCTATCTATCTATCTATCTATCTATCTATCTATCTATCTATATATATCTATTGATCTCTATGTCTCTTTGTCTGTCTGTCTGTCTGTCTGTCCTATCTCCTGAATATTTCTTTCATTGTGCTTGGTATTTTCTAATCTCTTAAATAGCTTTTTAAAGAAACCATATATAAATGTACTACCCATATTTTTGCATCTATTATTTTATTTTGAATCGTACCTTCATGGATGTGACCGAACACATGAAGCCTGGGTTGTATCCGCCGCTGCACTGTGTTTAGTAATTCCACACAACCAACTCGTTGCAATTTCTTGGGAACCCAGTCTAAAAAACCTATAACAAAAAGAGACATGAGCGCAACCAATGGTTAAAGTGATAGTCCAGTCAAAATTAAACTTTCATGATTCAGATAGGGCATGTAATTTAAAAAAATGTACTTTTATAATAAAATGTTCTTTGTTCACTTGGAATTCTTAATTGAAAGCTAAACCTAGATAGGTTCATATGCTAAATTGAAGCCCTTGAAGGACCCCTCTTATCTGAATGCATTTGACAGTTTTTCACAGCTAGAGGAAGTTAGTTCATGTGTGCCATATAGATAGCATTGTGCTCATTCCTGTGGAGTTACATATGAGTCAGCATTAAGGAGTCGAATTATCAAGCTCCGAATTGAGCTTGATGCCCCTTGTTTTCGGTGAGCCTTCAGGCTCGCCAGAAACAGACGTTATGAAGCAGTGGTCTAAAGACCACTGCTCCATAACTAGTACGCCTGCTCTGAGGTGACGACAGAAATCAATCCGATCGAATACGATCGGGTTGATTGACACCCCCTGCTAGCCGCAGGGGGCGGTATTGCACAAGCAGTTCTGGTGAACTGCTTGTGCAATGATAAATGCCAACAGTGTATGCTGTCTGCATTTATCAATGTGCAGTGGACATGATACGCTACATCGTATCATGTTCGCTCACACTTTGATAAATATGCCCCTAAGTGGCTGAAATGCAAGTCTGTCAAAAGATCTGAGATAAAGGGGCAGTCTGCAGAGGGTTAGATACAAGGTAATCACAGAGGTAAAAATTATATTCATATAACCGTATTGGTTATGCGAAAATAGAGAATAGGTAATAAAGGGATTATCTATCTTTTTAAACAATAAAAATTCTGGAGTACACTGACCCTTTAAAAATGCATCTTCCTGTGCACAAAAGTGTCACAAATCATATTATTAGATGTTGAATTAAAGATTAGGGAAAAAACAACGCAGACAACGTACAAATCAGATATTTTACTATATACACATATTGATGTGTACTGTTTTATGAATGATTTTTACGGCGCACATTAAATATGCTTCTACAAATGCTCATTTTATTATACTATACTGTATGAATGGCTCTTGCCATGAAGGTTACACCCCTTTGTGGGACACACAGCTATCAAGGTAAAATGTGTCCTTTGTAAAATAAAAAAATCACTGGCAATTAGAAAATGTACACAGAATCTTGTGATGTAGGGTTCGATCCTTATTATTACTATTATTATCATCATCAGTTATTTGTAGAACACCAACATATTCTGTAGCGCTGTAAACAGAGGTATGATTTGCAAGGTAACATTTATAAGGAACAAGTGGTTAGAGGGTCCTGCCAAAAGATCCTTTCACACTCAGAACCCTGTAAAGCAACAACTCTTAAGATAAAATTTGCCTTTTTCAAATTCTTTGAGGGACCTTGATGTGCTGATAAACCTTCATACATAGGGGCCTATTTATTATGTGTCTGTCCGACATGATCCGATCAGCGGATCAGGTCCGACAGACATTTCTGAATGAGGAGAGCAATACGCTCTCTGTATTCAGCATTACACCAGCAGCTCTTGTGAACTGCTGGTGCAAGGCCGCCCCCTGCAGATCGGCCGCTAGCATGGGGTGTCAATCAATTCGATCGTATTCGATCGGGTTGAATTGCGGCAATGTCTGTCCGCCACCTCAGAGCAGGCAGACAGGTTATGTAGCAGCGGTCTTTAGACCGCTGCTTCATAACTGCTGTTTCTGGCGAGTCTGAAGGCTCGCCAGAAACACAGGCCCTCAAGATCCATACGGAGCTTGATAAATGGGCCCCATAATCTCACCAGAGAGGAAAGCTTTAAATTATTGGGCCAAAAGAGATAAAAGCAAAATACAGAAGAGGGCAGTCTGGCAGAAGATCAGTCTCTAGATTTTTTTTTTAGATGATTTTTATTAGTTTTCCAAACATAGGAATACAAATACAAGTGATACATTTCAAATATAACATAATACATTGCTTATATGTGAGTGACATTGATTATATCTTTAGGAGCAGTCCCTCCATTGCTGGTTTTATAATTATGACCATGTCCAAAAAAAAAAAAAAAAGTTCTAAAGGCTAACTGCCTTATTAGAATGTCCATCTGGAGACCACCTCTTGCGAGATGCTGAGAGTTCTTATTGGTCAGAGGCATTTAGTTACGTATCATATTCATAACTGAGTTGAATCATCTAACAAACATAATAACTTTAATAACAATCACTGGAGTTACATACATGTTGGTGTGGTAAGTTCAAGCTTGAGTTCTATTTTACTATGTAGGCGGAGTCGAGTTCATCTTATGGTGTCTAGGTTTATGGCGTGTTTTAACATAGGGCCTCATCTCCCACTTTTATTTTATTTGCTATCACGGGACGGGTCTTCTAGTGAGTTTAAAAAAGTCTCCCAATAGAATTTGACATCTAAGAATACGCCCAGTTGATTACGCTTATAATACCCATATTGTTCCATAGGGATGGTGTCTGACACCCTAGACAGCCATTGTTGAGCTGTGGGGACTGTTGCAGACTTCCAGTTCTGTGCGATCAGTGATTTTGCACTGTTTAAGCATATCCTAGTCAGTGTGATGCGAAGTTTGCAGTGTAGTGTTGGGTTTTGATTTAGTAACACTATCTCGGGGGTGAGTGCAAAGTTTTCTCCCGTTATGGTTTGTAGTGCCTTCTCCACTGATTTCCAAAATGTGGAAATTTTGGGGCATTTCCACCAAATGTGGGCCATGGTTCCCGTTTCTCCACATCCTCTCCAGCAAAGCGCTGTTGAGGAAGGGTAGATCTTGTGTAATCTATAGGGCGTCAGGTACCAGTGCATGAGGACCTTAAAGTTCATTTCAATGAGTCTAGTGGAGGTGGATGACTTACGTGTATTGTTATAGATTATCTGCCAGTCTTTCTCTTCTAGTCTTATGTTTAGATCTTGATGCCATTTCGTCGTGTATAATGCGGGGGAAGGTTGTTTAGCGTTTTCAAGGGTCTTTTTGGCTCGAGACAGGGTTCCCTTAAAGGGTATCTCTAACAGGCATAATTGCTCAAAGGGAGTGGGCGGTCTCACCAAGTCTTCTCTAGAGAGGTTGTTGTGGATAAAATGATTTAGCTGGGAGTATTTCAGCCATGAGGTGAATGCTCCTTTCAATGTGTTTGATAAGCTATCCCTTGGTTTTAGTTTACGGTTGTCTAGTAGTGAGAGTATCGGCACTGAGTCAGGAAGCTCCCATGTAACTTTGGTGTTTCGCAGGGGTTCATAACCGCCTGTGAGTTCCATATTTGGGGAGATAGGGGTAAGGGGCGACTGTTGTGAGGACAATGTCGGGTGTTTCTGGACTAACTGGTCCCATGATTCAAAAATGTGTCTATATATAGGTTATGAGGAGCATGGAGGAGGCCTTAGATTTTTGGGGATCCAGCAGATGGAGCCTGGTTGTGGTGCTCTTAGTATCTGGGAATCTATGGATACCCAGGCTTTGACTGTGCTCTTATTGTGCCAGTCTAGAATGTGTTGAAGTGTTACTGAGTGATAGTATGATTCTAATTGGGGAACTCCCAATAAACCCCCCCCCTTAAGGGTCGGAATAATGTGGCTGCATTTATGCACGGTTTTAATCTTCCCCATATAAATTAGTTGATATGTCTTTGGAGCTGCTGGAGATAGGGTCTGGGGAGAGATATAGGTATTGTTTCCAATATGTACAATATTTTCGGCAAGATCAACATTTTTATGGCTTGAATTCTACCCCACCACGATAGGGGTTTGTCTCACCAGGTTTGTAGGGTATGTTGTATTTGGGTTTGTAAGGGTTCGTAGTTTGCCTTGAACAATTGTGGTATTTTAGGTGTTAGCTGAACTCCTTGGTACTTTAATTGCGAGTTATTTATTTTATAGGGGCATAAATCTTTAGTGATCTGGACTTCTCTTCGTGGGAGGGAGATGTTTAGGATCTCTGACTTCTGCCCATTGATCAAAAAATTGGACAGCTGGCTAAAAATTTCTAATTCTTTCATGAGGGCTGGGATGGTGTGTGATGGGGATGTTAATGTAAGTAGGACATCGTCCGCAAACATTGATAATTTATAGTGATTGGGACCTATGGGCACTCCTATGATATTTGGGTTAGCTCTGATATGAGATGCTAAAGCTTCTATGGTGAGTATAAAGAGGATTGGTGAGAGCGGGCACCCCTGCCTCGTGCCGTTTGCAATTTTAAAGCTATTTGAAAGTACCCCATTAACCCTTACTTTTGCTGAGGGATTTGAATAGAGCTGGAAGATTCTATTTATCATGTGACTACGGAAACCGAAGTGTTGGAGTGTACTTCTAAGGAAAGGCCAGGCCACCCTGTCGAAGGCCTTTTCCGCATCAGTGGATACCAGGAACATAGGAATATTGTGCGAATTGGCGTAGTCTATTATATGTATGGTTCTAATTGTGTTGTCCCTGGCCTCCCTGAGCGGAACAAAACCTGCTTGGTCTAGGTGTACTATATTTGGCAAAACCGAATTGATCCTACTCGCTAGTATTTTAGCGTATATTTTGATATCCCCGTTTAAAAGGGAAATAGGGCGGTAACTGCTAGGGTCTGACATGGGTTTACCCTCTTTGTGAATTACTGTAATATGGGCCTCTAATTGCTGCTGTGTTAGGTGTCCCTCCTCGTCTAGGGAGTTGAATAATTTAGTTAAAAGGGGTACTAATATTTGTTGGTTTTGTTTATAGTAGGCGTTCCTTAAGCCATCTGGGCCTGGACTTTTACGTGTTGGAAGGTTTTTGATGGCTATTGCCACTTCCCGTTCTGTGATAGGTACTTCTAAGGCTTTAGCCTCTGTATCAGTTATGTTTGGTAGCTGAGCTTCCCTCAGGTATTCTTCTATAGGAGTTGAGAGCTGTGTGGGGTCAACCGTGGGAATGTTGTACAAGGATCGATAGAAATTACTGAATATATTAGCTATCCCTTTACAGTCGTAATGTTCTTTGTTATCACTATCAAGCATCTTGTGTATGTAGTTGGCTAATTGTTTCTTTTTTAATGCTTTGGCTAACAGAGGGCCTGCCCTGTTTTCTTCTATAAAGTATAGCTTCTTTAGATAGTAAGCTTTCCTATGTGCTTCGTCAGACTGATGTCTATTTAAGTTAGCTCTGGCCTTAGTGAGGGATGTGAGCGTGTCTGTTGAATCTGGTGTTTGCATATGGGCGTTTTCAGCTTCCCTGAGTTGGTAGGTTAAATGTTTACATTCCCTGTTGTGTGCTTTGGTTAAGATAGCTTTTTGCTTGATGAACTCCCCTCTCACCACCGCTTTGTGAGCTTCCCAGACCACTCCTGGGGATGATTGGGGTGTTTTATTAAAATGGAAACATTCAGATAGCGTTGTAGTTACTTTATCTAGAATTTGGGGTTGGAGCAGGAGGGAATCATCAAGTCTCCAACAATAGTCTGTCGTTGGTCTGTCAGGCCAGTCGAAAGACATAGATACGGATGCAGGATCCGACCATGGTGTTGGTGTGATATCGGTGTCTCTAGCTAGTGACAGCCCCAACTGATCTATACAGATATAGTCTAGTTTCGAGTACGTCTTATTTGGATTAGAGAAAAAGGTATATGATTTTTGTGTCGGGTGCTGGATTCTCCATACATCTAGCAATGAGGTGGTTCTAAGACATTGTGATACTATTTTGATTGTGTGGTGAGATTGGTAACTCTTGATCAGTGAGCAGTCTATTTTAGGATTAAGTGCTATATTAAAATCGCCTGCCAAGATAGTAGTACCTCTAGCGACTTCCAACAACTTTCCTGTAATCTTTTTGAAGAATGTCGCTTGTCCCTTGTTTGGGGCATATATATTCGCTAGAGTTACTGGCTTATTAAAAAGGTCGCCCACTAGTATAAAAAATCTGCCCTTCGGGTCTGTGTGTGTGGTGATATTGCGGATTTGAATCGACTTGTGCAGTAGTATCCCTACTCCATTCTTTTTTTTTAGAGTGTGTGAACAGAAGTGGCTTGTTGGGTAGTGTTTTGATGTGAATTTAGGTTCCTCCTTGTGTCTAAAATGGGTTTCCTGGATAAAACATAATTTATGCTTACCTGATAAATTTATTTCTCTTGTAGTGTATCCAGTCCACGGATCATCCATTACTTGTGGGATATTCTCCTTCCAAACAGGAAGTTGCAAGAGGATCACCCACAGCAGAGCTGCTATATAGCTCCTCCCCTCACTGCCATATCCAGTCATTCGACTGAAACAAGACGAGAAAGGAGAAACCATAGGGTGCAGTGGTGACTGTAATTTAATTAAAATTTAGACCTGCCTTAAAAGGACAGGGCGGGCCGTGGACTGGATGCACTACAAGAGAAATAAATTTATCAGGTAAGCATAAATTATGTTTTCTCTTGTTAAGTGTATCCAGTCCACGGATCATCCATTACTTGTGGGATACCAATACCAAAGCTAAAGTACACGGATGATGGGAGGGACAAGGCAGGAACTTAAACGGAAGGAACCACTGCCTGTAGAACCTTTCTCCCAAAAACAGCCTCCGAAGAAGCAAAAGTGTCAAATTTGTAAAATTTTGAAAAGGTGTGAAGCGAAGACCAAGTCGCAGCCTTGCAAATCTGTTCAACAGAGGCCTCATTTTGAAAGGCCCAGGTGGAAGCCACAGCTCTAGTAGAATGAGCTGTAATCTTTTCAGGGGGCTGCTGTCCAGCAGTCTCATAGGCTAAGCGTATTATGCTCCAAAGCCAAAAGGAGAGAGAGGTTGTCGAACCTTTTGGACCTCTCCTCTGTCCAGAGTAAACGACAAACAGGGCAGATGTTTGACGAAAATCTTTAGTAGCCTGTAAGTAAAACTTCAAGGCACGGACTACGTCCAGATTATGTAAAAGACTTTCCTTCTTTGAAGAAGGATTAGGACACAATGATGGAACAACAATCTCTTGATTGATATTCCTGTTAGAAACCACCTTAGGTAAAAACCCAGGTTTGGTACGCAGAACTACCTTGTCTGAATGAAAAATCAGATAAGGAGAATCACAATGTAAGGCAGATAACTCAGAGACTCTTCGAGCTGAGGAAATAGCCATCAAAAACAGAACTTTCCAAGATAAAAGTTTAATATCAATGGAATGAAGGGGTTCAAACGGAACTCCCTGAAGAACTTTAAGAACCAAGTTTAAGCTCCACGGGGGAGCAACAGTTTTAAACACTGGCTTAATCCTAACCAAAGCCTGACAAAATGCCTGGACGTCTGGAACTTCTGCCAGACGCTTGTGCAAAAGAATAGACAGAGCAGAGATCTGTCCTTTTAAAGAACTAGCTGATAAGCCTTTGTCCAAACCCTCTTGGAGAAACGACAATATCCTAGGAATCCTAACCTTACTCCATGAGTAACTCTTGGATTCACACCAATAAAGATATTTACGCCATATCTTATGGTAGATTTTCCTGGTGACAGGCTTCCAAGCCTGTATTAAGGTATCAATGACTGACTCGGAGAAGCCACGCCTTGATAGAATCAAGTGTTCAATCTCCATGCAGTCAGTCTCAGAGAAATTAGATTTGGATGATTGAAAGGACCTTGTATTAGAAGGTCCTGCCTCAGAAGCAGAGTCCATGGTGGAATAGATGACATGTCCACTAGGTCTGCATACCAGGTCCTGCGTGGCCACGCAGGCGCTATCAGAATAACTGATGCTCTCTCCTGTTTGATTTTGGCAATCAGTCGAGGGAGCAGAGGAAACGGTGGAAACACATAGGCCAGGTTGAAGAACCAAGGAGCTGCTAGAGCATCTATCAGCGTTGCTCCCGGGTCCCTGGACCTGGATCCGTAACAAGGAAGCTTGGCGTTCTGGCGAGACGGCATGAGATCCAGTTCTGGTTTGCCCCAACGATGGACCAGTTGAGCAAACACCTCCGGATGGAGTTCCCACTCCCCTGGATGAAAAGTCTGACGACTCAGAAAATCCGCCTCCCAGTTCTCTACGCCTGGGATGTGGATTGCTGACAGGTGGCAAGAGTGAGACTCTGCCCAGAGAATTATCTTTGAGACTTCTAACATCGCTAGGGAACTCCTTGTTCCCCCTTGATGGTTGATGTAAGCCACAGTCTTGATGTTGTCCGACTGAAATCTGATGAACCTCAGTGTTGCTAACTGAGGCCAAGCTAGAAGAGCATTGAATATTGCTCTTAACTCCAGAATATTTATTGGGAGGAGTTTCTCCTCCTGAGTCCACGATCCCTGAGCCTTCAGGGAGTTCCAGACTGCGCCCCAACCTAGAAGGCTGGCATCTGTTGTTACAATCATCCAATCTGGCCTGCGAAAGGTCATACCCTTGGACAGATGGACCCGAGAAAGCCACCAGAGAAGAGAATCTCTGGTCTCTTGATCCAGATTTAGTAGAGGGGACAAATCTGAGTAATCCCCATTCCTCTGACTTAGCATGCATAATTGCAGCGGTCTGAGATGCAGGCGCGCAAATGGCACTATGTCCATTGCCGCTACCATTAAGCCGATTACTTCCATGCACTGAGCCACTGACGGGCGTGGAATGGAATGAAGGACACAGCAAGCATTTAGAAGTTTTGATAACCTGGACTCCATCAGGTAAATTTTCATCTCTAAAGAATCTATAAGAGTCCCTAGGAAGGAGACTCTTGTGAGTGGTGATAGAGAACTCTTTTCCACGTTCACTTTCCACCCATGCGACCTCAGAAATGCCAGAACTATCTCTGTATGAGACTTGGCAATTTGAAAGCTTGACGCCTGTATCAGGATGTCGTCTAGATACGGAGCCACCGCTATGCCTCGCGGTCTTAGAACCGCCAGAAGTGAGCCCAGAACCTTTGTAAAAATTCTCGGGGCAGTGGCCAACCCGAAGGGAAGAGCTACAAATTGGTAATGCCTGTCTAGAAAGGCAAACCTTAGGAACCGATGATGACCTTTGTGAATCGGTATGTGAAGGTAGGCATCCTTTAAGTCCACTGTGGTCATGTACTGACCCTCTTGGATCATGGGTTGGATGGTCCGAATAGTTTCCATTTTGAATGATGGAACTCTGAGGAATTTGTTTAAGATCTTTAGATCCAAGATTGGTCTGAAGGTTCCCTCTTTCTTAGGAACCACAAACAGATTTGAATAAAATCCCTGTCCTTGTTCCGTCCACGGAACTGGATGGATCACTCCCATTACTAGGAGGTCTTGCACACAGCTTAGGAATGCCTCTTTCTTTATCTGGTTTGCTGATAACCTTGAAAGATGAAATCTCCCTTGTGGAGGAGAAGCTTTGAAGCCCAGAAGATATCCCTGAGATATGATCTCCAACGCCCAGGGATCCTGAACATCTCTTGCCCACGCCTGGGCGAAGAGAGAAAGTCTGCCCCCCACTAGATCCGTTTCCGGATAGGGGGCCGTTCCTTCATGCTGTCTTGGGGACAGCAGCAGGCTTTCTGGCCTGCTTGCCCTTGTTCCAGGACTGGTTAGGTTCCCAGGCTTGTCTGGAATGAGCAACAGTTCCCTCTTGTTTTGAAGCGGAGGAAGTTGATGCTGCTCCTGCCTTGAAATTTCGAAAGGCACGAAAATTAGACTGTTTGGCCTTTGATTTGGCCCTGTCCTGAGGAAGGGTATGACCCTTGCCTCCAGTAATGTCAGCAATAATTTCCTTCAAGCCAGGCCCAAATAAGGTCTGCCTCTTGAAAGGAATGTTGAGTAATTTAGACTTTGAAGTCTCATCAGCTGACCAGGATTTAAGCCATAGCGCCCTACGCGCCTGGATGGCGAATCCGGAATTCTTAGCCGTTAGTTTAGTCAAATGAACAATGGCATCAGAAACAAATGAGTTAGCTAGCTTAAGCGTTCTAAGCTTGTCAATAATTTCATTCGATGGAGCTGTCTGGATGGCCTCTTCCAGGGCCTCAAACCAGAATGCCGCCGCAGCAGTGACAGGCGCAATGCATGCAAGGGGCTGTAAAATAAAACCTTGTTGAATAAACATTTTCTTAAGGTAACCCTCCAATTTTTTATCCATTGGATCTGAAAAAGCACAACTGTCCTCAACCGGGATAGTGGTACGCTTTGCTAAAGTAGAAACTGCTCCCTCCACCTTAGGGACCGTCTACCATAAGTCCCGTGTAGTGGCGTCTATTGGAAACATTTTTCTAAATATAGGAGGTGGGGAAAAGGGCACACCGGGTCTATCCCACTCCTTGCTAATAATTTCTATAAGCCTTTTAGGTATAGGAAAAGCATCAGTATACACCGGCACCGCATAGTATCTATCCAGCCTACACAATTTCTCTGGAATTGCAACTGTGTTACAGTCATTCAGAGCAGCTAATACCTCCCCAAGCAATACACGGAGGTTCTCAAGCTTAAATTTAAAATTAGAAATCTCTGAATCAGGTTTCCCCGAGTCAGAGATGTCACCCACAGACTGAAGCTCTCCGTCCTCATGTTCTGCATACTGTGACGCAGTATCAGACATGGCTCTAACAGCATTTGCGCGCTCTGTATCTCTCCTAACCCCAGAGCTATCGCGCTTGCCTCTTAATTCAGGCAATCTAGATAATACCTCTGACAGGGTATTATTCATGATTGCAGCCATGTCCTGCAAGGTAATCGCTATGGGCGTCCCTGATGTAATTGGCGCCATATTAGCGTGCGTCCCCTGAGCGGGAGGCGAAGGGTCTGACACGTGGGGAGAGTTAGTCGGCATAACTTCCGCCTCGACAGAACCCTCTGGTGAAAATTCTTTTATAGATAAAGACTGATCTTTACTGTTTAAGGTGAAATCAATACATTTAGTACACATTCTCCTATGGGGCTCTACCATGGCTTTCAAACATAATGAACAAGTAGGTTCCTCTGTGTCAGACATGTTTAAACAGACTAGCAATGAGACTAGCAAGCTTGGAAAACACTTTAAAACAAGTTTACAAGCAATATAAAAAACGTTACTGCGCCTTTAAGAAACACAAATTTTCCCAAATTTTGAAATAACAGTGAAAAAAAGCAGTTACACTAACGAAATGTTTACAGTGTATGTAATAAGTTAGCAGAGCATTGCACCCACTTGCAAATGGATGATTAACCCCTTAATACCAAAGACGGAATAACAAATGACAAAAATGTTTTTTAAACAGTCACAACTGCCACAGCTCTACTGTGGCTTTTTACCTCCCTCAATACGACTTTTGAAGCCTTTTGAGCCCTTCAGAGAAGTCCTGGATCATGCAGGAAGAAGCTGGATGTCTGTGTCTGTAATTTTTGCTGTGCAAAAAAACGCCAAAATAGGCCCCTGCCACTCATATTACAACAGTGGGAAGCCTCAGGAAACTGTTTCTAGGCAAAATTCAAGCCAGCCATGTGGAAAAAACTAGGCCCCAATAAGTTTTATCACCAAACATATGTAAAAAACGATTTAAACATGCCAGCAAACGTTTTAAAATACACTTTTATAAGAGTATGTATCTCTATTAATAAGCCTGATACCAGTCGCTATCACTGCATTTAAGGCTTTACTTACATTACTTCGGTATCAGCAGCATTTTCTAGCAAATTCCATCCCTAGAAAAATATTTTAACTGCACATACCTTATTACAGGAAAACCTGCACGCTATTCCCCCTCTGAAGTTACCTCACTCTTCAGAATATGTGAGAACAGCAAAGGATCTTAGTTACTTCTGCTAAGATCATAGAAAACGCAGGCAGATTCTTCTTCTAAATACTGCCTGAGATAAACAGTACACTCCGGTACCATTTAAAAATAACAAACTTTTGATTGAAGAAATAAACTAAGTATAAAACACCACAGTCCTCTTACGACCTCCATCTTAGTTGAGAGTTGCAAGAGAATGACTGGATATGGCAGTGAGGGGAGGAGCTATATAGCAGCTCTGCTGTGGGTGATCCTCTTGCAACTTCCTGTTGGGAAGGAGAATATCCCACAAGTAATGGATGATCCGTGGACTGGATACACTTAACAAGAGAAATATAATCTCATTCTTGTGCTTAGCGAACCAATTGAGTGCTATTGATCTCTTTGTTTGGGAATTAAGGCCTTTGGCGTTTTGTGTCAGTATGTTAAGGTTTCTTACCGCCATCTAAGCGTGTAATTAATCTGTAACTGCCGTCTAATCAATCCCTGGATAAGTACTATTTGGGTTAGGAGATTTTGTGGAATAACTTGTCTGAACTCTCTCCGCCTCTGAGATACAGTTTTCAATATAATGTAGTTACCAATCAAACCAATGTGTCCAGTGTTGAAAATTAAAAGAACAGTTAACTTGCAAACGTTAAATAAAAACAAAACCATTGCATAAATACATACACAATATATAAAAACCAAGGGGATACTACCCCGTTCACAATTATACATGAACATGGGAGTATCGGCTACTTCCTTTTAACATATAACTGATGACTTAGTGCTGTGCACATCTTTGACCTTTCTGGTTTCAAAGTATAAAAAACATGACAATTGTTTTACAATAGTATAAAGCATACTCACGCGTCTAGGCGCTTATACGACCAACCCGGTTGGGGGTGCTTACTAGCTCTGGTGAATTTACTTTGTGACTTACAGGCCAGAGGGAAGAAATAATCTTGTGAAATAGACTAGTTTTACTTGCAATAAATAAAGAGTCTCAGGTGTTGTTTAAGTCCGAATCTGTAGAGTTTGTGAATTGTTGAGGTCTCTTCCTTCCTATTCTATTCCAGGCGTTTCTTTGTGGCTTGGGGTTGTCGGTGGGGCTTGTCTCCTTCAGTGGCGGTGATTTATCCAGTGGTGGTAGGGTGGGTTGGGGAATGTTGAGCTGTTTGCAAAAGCTCTCCAGATCATCTGGCGTTCTGTAGATTGCTAGCTGGGAGCCTTGTAAGACTTTTATGCTAAATGGAAAACCCCATCTATACGGAATTTTCAGATCTTGCAAATGTAATGTTAGATATCTTGCTTCTCTTCTTCTATTTAAAGTGATAGAACTTAAATCAGCATATATCTGGATATTTTCTCCGTCGAATGTTATTTGGCGTAGTTTTCTAGAGGCCTCCATAATTTTTTCTTTGTCAGTGAAGAGCTGCATTTTCAGAATAATGTCTCTGGAAGGTTTTCCCTCCGTTGGTTTAGGCCTTAGGGCTCTATGTGCCCTCTCTATGGGCATGTTTGGTGGTTCCGTGCTTTTTAAAAGTAGCTGAAAAAGGCTTTGTAGGTATTGTGGTATTTGGGACGTATTTATTTTTTCAGGTACTCCTCTTACCCTGAGATTATTGCGTCGTCCTCGGTTGTCTAGGTCCTCCAGCTGGAGCTGCATTTGTTGTATTAATGTGTCTTGTACTTCCAAGGCTCTACTACATATGTCATTTCCATTTTGCAGTTGATCTACATCTTCCTCCATGTGCATTACTCTTTCCCCCAGTTCCGATATATCTTTTTTAACGTCCTTTAGACCGTCTTTTATCATTTTGCCCACTTGGGAGATGAGGGAGGCGAAGTCTGCCTTTGTAGGGAGGTTGCTAATGTCCGCTCTCGTGAGGGGTTCCCTTGTTTCGGGGTTCTGAGCGTGTTGTCCTGTTTCTATTGTCATGTCTGTAGAATCTAGGGATGTAGGGGATTCTGGTTCTGGGTCTTCAAGTACCTTAAAAAATTGTTTAGTTTTGATGTCGTTGCCGTGTGACTTTTCGTATTTTTGTCGTGTTTAGGCGGTCTTTTTGAAGCCATGGTAGTGTAAGTGGCACTACCTGCTTTAAGGATTGTGTATAGTTAAGAGCAGTGACATGCAGTGAGGTCAGAGGCAAGTGAGGCACTGGCTAGGATATGCCTTCATTCTTTAGATATAGTTTGTTGAAGAAATAGCAATGTACATGGGTGAGCCAATCACATGAGGTATCTATTGTGCAGCCACCAATCAGCAGCTACTGAGCATATTTAGATATGATTTTCAACAAAGGATATCAAGAGAATGAAGGAAATTAGATTTTAGATGTAAATTGGACAGAGGGGATGGGAGAGACAGGGAGAGAGAGACAGAGGAGAGAGAGAGACACAAAGAGAGACAGAGGGGAGAGAGACAGAGAAAGAGACCATGGGGGAGAATGAGACATGTAAGGAGAGAGACAGAGGGGGTGCGAGAGACAGGGAGAGAGAGATGGATAGAGAGAGACAGAGGGGGAGAGGGAGAGAAATAGACACAGAGGGGAGAGAGAGAGACAGAGGGGGAGGGAAAAAGGGAGAGACAGAGGGGGAGGGAGAGAGAGAGAGAGAGACACACACACAGAGGGGAGAGAGAGAGAGAGAGAGAGGGAGAGAGAGAAAGAGAGAGGGGATATATATATATATATATATAGAGAGAGAGAGAGACAGAGGGGATAGAGAGAGACAGAGGGGATAGAGAGAGACAGAGGGGATAGAGAGAGACAGAGGGGATAGAGAGAGACAGAGGGGATAGAGAGAGAGAGAGAGACAGAGGGGATAGAGAGAGAGAGAGACAGAGGGGATAGAGAGAGAGAGAGAGAGAGACAGAGGGGATAGAGAGAGAGAGAGACAGAGGGGATAGAGAGAGAGAGAGAGACAGAGGGGATAGAGAGAGAGAGAGACAGAGGGGATAGAGAGAGAGAGAGAGAGACAGAGGGGATAGAGAGAGAGAGAGACAGAGGGGATAGAGACAGAGGGGAGAGAGAGACAGAGGGGAGAGAGAGAGAGTGAGAAAGACAGAGGGGAGAGAGAGTGAGAGACACAGAGGGGAGAGAGAGACACAGAGGGGAGAGAGAGACACAGAGGGGGAGAGAGAGAGACAGGGGAGAGAGAGAGACACAGAGGGGAGAGAGAGAGAGAGAGAGAGAGAGAGAGAGAGAGAGAGAGAGAGAGAGAGAGAGAGAGAGAGACAGAAGGGAGAGATAGAGAGACAGAGGGGAGAGAGAGAGAAAGAGAGACAGAGGGGGGAGAGACAGAGGGGAGAGAGAGAGAGAGAGACAGAGGGGAGAGAGAGAGAGAGAGACAGAGGGGGATGGAGGGAGAGAGAGAGACAGAGGGGGAGGGAGGGAGAGAGAGAGACAGAGGGGGAGGGAGGGGGAGAGAAAGACAGAGGGGGAGGGAGGGGGAGAGAGAGATAGGGAGGGAGGGAGGGGGAGAGAGAGATAGAGGGGGAGGGAGGGGGAGAGAAAGACACAGGGGGAGGGAGAGACAGAGGGGGAGGGAGGGAGAGAGAGACAGAGGGGGAGGGAGGGAGAGAGAGAGACAGAGGGGAGAGAGAGAGAGACAGAGGGGGAGGGAGGGAGAGAGAGAGAGACAGAGGGGGAGGGAGGGAGAGAGAGAGATAGGGAGGGAGGGGGAGAGAGAGATAGGGAGGGAGGGGGATAGAGAGATAGGGAGGGAGGGGGAGAGAGAGATAGAGGGGGAGGGAGGGGGAGAGAAAGACACAGGGGGAGGGAGAGACAGAGGGGGAGGGAGGGAGAGACAGAGGGGGAGGGAGGGAGAGACAGAGGGGGAGGGAGGGAGGGAGAGAGAGACAGAGGGGGAGGGAGGGAGAGAGAGAGACAGAGGAGGGAGAGAGAGAGACAGAGGGGAGAGAGAGAGAGACAGAGGGGAGAGGGAGAGAGACAGAGGAGGAGAGGGAGAGAGACAGGGGAGAGGGGGATAGAGACAGGGGAGAGCGGGGATAGAGACAGGGGAGAGCGGGGATAGAGACAGGGGAGAGGGGGGGATAGAGAGACAGGGGAGAGGGGGGATAGAGAGACAGGGGAGGGGGGGATAGAGAGACAGGGGAGAGGGGGGATAGAGAGACAGGGGAGGGGGGGATAGAGAGACAGGGGAGGGGGGGATAGAGAGACAGGGGAGGGGGGGGATAGAGAGACAGGGGAGGGGGGGGAGAGAGAGACAGGGGAGGGGGGGGAGAGAGAGAAGGGAGGGGAGAGAGAGACAAGGGAGGGGAGAGAGAGACAAGGGAGGGGAGAGAGAGACAAGGGAGGGGAGAGAGAGACAAGGGAGGTGGGGAGAGAGAGAGACAAGGGAGGTGGGGAGAGAGAGAGACAAGGGAGGTGGGGAGAGAGAGAGACAAGGGAGGGGGGAGAGAGAGACAAGGGAGGGGGGAGAGAGAGAGACAAGGGAGGGGAGAGAGAGAGAGAGACAAGGGAGGGGGGAGAGAGAGACAAGGGAGGGGGGAGAGAGAGACAGGGGAGGGGGGAGAGAGAGACAAGGGAGGGGAGAGAGAGAGACAAGGGAGGGGAGAGAGAGAGAGACAAGTGAGGGGGGGAGAGAGAGAGACAAGTGAGGGGGGGGAGAGAGAGAGACAAGTGAGGGGGGGAGAGAGAGAGACAAGTGAGGGGGGGAGAGAGAGACAAGGGAGGGGGGGAGAGAGAGAGACAAGGGAGGGGGGGAGAGAGAGAGACAAGGGAGGGGGGAGAGAGAGACACAAGGGAGGGGGGGAGAGAGACACAGGGGAGGGGGGAGAGACACAGGGGAGGGGGGGAGAGGCACAGGGGAGGGGGTGAGAGACACAGGGGGGGAGAGATACGGGGGGAAGAGACACAGGGGGGAGAGACACAGGGGAGGGGGGAGACAGTATTGTTGTAGTTATGTTATGGTGGTTGAGGAAGGCAGCACACTAGTCACACACATCCATCTAACATCACTGACAGACTGCTCACAGTCTCACAGACAACAGTGAGACTCGAGTCAGACTCAAAGAAGTTATGTTCCTTCCACTAGCACGGCAGCTGCACTGCTGCTGCAGCTCTGAGCTCTCATTGACCTGTTATGAGCCTCACTCACAGTGCATCGACAGAAACCTCCGGAGTCCGGCGTGACCATCCGTCTCCGACTGAGACAGACACTAGTGCGAGTGCGTGGCAGGCAGCGGCTGGCAGCTGCAGTCCATCCATCGAGACCTCTTCAAACTAGGACCGATGCTCAGCTGTGCATGTAGTAGAGAAAGAACAGCCTCTAGAACTCCACGATGTGTATTATATTAATGTTGCCGTGAGCAGTCTATCGTTTGGTTGAGCAGTACCAGGTTATTGGGGAACTATTTATAAACTAGCGTGTATGTCTGACTGACTTCTTCTTCATTGATCTATTGACTGTGTCTAACGCGTCTCTCACTCCGTGCCACATCACCTGATCTCCCTCCCACCCGCTGCAACAGTCCCACCCACTGACTAGTAGTCACTCACTGTCAGTGAGACTGGGACCGCGCGGGGCTGAGAGGGCTCC
This sequence comes from Bombina bombina, assembly GCF_027579735.1. Classification (NCBI taxonomy): domain Eukaryota; kingdom Metazoa; phylum Chordata; class Amphibia; order Anura; family Bombinatoridae; genus Bombina; species Bombina bombina. Next base: position 1,111,472,826 of record NC_069504.1, read on the forward strand.
CGAGGCTGCCATAGACTAGCCTCTATTGGGAGCGGTATGGGCTACGAAGAGGAGACAAAATGTTAGTCGCCACTGGGTGGCAGTCTCCTGCGGCCCATACAAACAAATACAATCATATTGGGCAACGGAAGGGCACACAGCCTCTTCCTACTTGCACAATATGATTTTATTTGTTGAGAATACAACACGACAGTCAATTAAGATAGCTGAGTGGGTGGCAGGGGGGGTGGGGGTAGGGGGGTCACTAATTAATACACAAAAAAAATTATACAAAATTAAAAAACATTTTTTTTTTTTTTAAAAATGTATTGGTTGGTTGCCTCACCTGCCTCCTATGACAGCACGTCACTGGGAGCAGATAGAATATGACGTAAACCTATATATGGTGAGGTGGTTCTTGAGGTTATTATTGCTATTGTGCTCTGTTCTTGTTTATAATGTTACTGTGATATTGCTTTAAGGGAAAGCTGAGTCTGTCTCTGTAAGACTTACTGTGTTATTTTTAATTGTTTTTTTTTTTTTTCCCCTTTTCTTTTTGAACCGTCTGTGCTGTCTGAAGTTATCATGTATTCTCTAGGGTTGAATGCTTATCCCTCTTTATCCTCTTTTCATAGTTTAATAGACAGTCCACTCCGTTTCTTTCATTTATTTATGATATGTGGGAGGCTATGTTGTAGGGGCTCTGGGTAGCTTGAGAGGCAACGTGTGTTTGTTGCGGGTAGTTACCTACATGTGAGCCGCCTGCCGATCCGCTTATCATGCTGTGGGTTTTGCACTGCGCAGTGAGGCCTAGTCGGGAGACGCGCCTCGCACTCTTCTGTATATCTAAGTCTGTTTCGTGCGTGTGTTGCGCTCCAGACCGGCTTCACATCTGCGCCTGGGTGTTCCGGTGGCCAAATCTTCTAGTTGGGAGCTTTTTACATCGGTGTGTGCCGTTGATGATTGCACAGGAAGAATCTGCTTGTTCGGAGCTTTAGCTTTTAGCAGCCATATCGGGCGATGGCTGGCTCCGCCCCCTCTCTAGATTATTTTATCCTGTGTTATCAATGTCCAAAGGACAATCAGAATAATCAGTATAAAAGTTTTCTAGTACGTTCTGTTGTGACAGCACATTAAATTAATCTTAAGAAATAACATCAGTGCCAAAACTTTCGGATAGACATATGGTGCATAATATCAAACTAGAATTGGAATTTCATTAAACCTTCCTACCAAAATATGCATTATCAGACTCAAAAACAATGAATAGATAAAGCTTGGTAAACATATGCAATAACGGCCGTGTTGCTGCTTTACACAGCCGTTATGCTGCTGTCTCGTGTATCTTTATACAACATGACAAGGCAACTGATCTTGTAGAATGACAGCAGTAATTTCTATTTGCGTTTGTAGGCAAGGCAGATAGCAAAGAATGCCCATCTGGTAATCACAACCTTAGAAACTTTATTGTCACTTTCTCAATTGAGATTGAAGGAAAGAAGGCACATTTGTCTAATATATATGTCATAGATAAATGTAACTATTTCTAAACAAAAACATAGCTGGAAGGATCGGGCACAGTGTGGGGTCAGGTGAAGTGGATGAGTTTCAGTTCCGGGGGTTAGTTGTGGATCTGATTTTGGTAGTTAGGGGTTAAGTGCCATGTAGGGTCATATTAAGGGGTTTGGTTGAGGTTTGGTGGAGGGGGCGCTGGCAGTTATGGGTTAAAGGGACAGTAAGCACCTTGTAATTACAAGATATTTGTGTTCCCTTGCTAAAGAATAACATACCAACTAAGTCTAAACAATTTAAAAAAAGTAACATCTTGTTTGTGATAACTGCTTTACAACAGTCAAACTCCAGCCACCATTTGCCTTATATGGAAGAGCCAATCTGGGCTATTATATATATTTATACAGGACACGGTTCAATCACTTGTCAGGGGGATGAAAAAGGCGACCGATGAAAGCGCTTGAAGATAATTGGTTATGAAGACATAATTAAGATAATTAGTGGTTTTGAATGGTTTATCAGACATAGTGATATATGCTCTTATAAAACACATTTCTACATCTAAATTATTATTTTTTTAGGGCATTAAGGTTAGTTGCTCCATATGCTCCATATGAGTTAATCTATCATATCTATCTATCATCATACTTAGAAGGATGAATCAATAAACGTTAAGAACATAACAGCTAGCTAGCGTACATGACTTCTATTTCATACTCTAGTCAGTTGGCTAAGAAGAGGAAATATTAAGATTACAAAATAATAGCATCTCTTTGTTTAATTGATCAGAATCAGTTTGTCTAAAGTTGGTGACAATGCCTTACACGTGTTTCAGGAGATATGTAACAGGCTGAAATTATTAAATGCTGGAAATCCCCACACATGCTTTAAAGAACCAGTAAGATACAGTTCAAAATATGTTATTAAAGGGACAGTAAACACCTTGAGATTTTTATATAAAATGTTTAGTTATTCAAATTAAAATATCTTTGCTGTTAACAACAAAACAACGCACATTTCACTAACTTTATGACCTTGATTAGCCTTCTTGTGTGAGGACTAAAGCCCAGAATACGGCAAATGGTGAGTGGAATTTGGCTATTGATACATTTCAATAAAAGGGATGTTAATTTGTTTAAAAAATGTTGACTTGCCTGATATGTTATTCTATATTCTATTCTATAGCAACACAACAGAAGAAATGTCTTGCAATTACATTATTGTCCCTTTAATGGTTTATTAACTGTGTATTATTACATAGGCCGATTTACCTAATTGAAATGTAAAATGTCCCTTTTAATGTGTTTCAAGTTATCTATTTTACCCACTGGAGAGCATTACATTGTTTATGTTGTTTCTTTACCCTCATTTTGTCATTTGAAATAGCTGTTTTTGCCTGTTGAAACCACCTCCTATACAAGTAATACAAGTGCGCTAACTTCTGAAGTTCGGATATCGCATTTGCGCTAACTCCCTCGCCCCATAGACTATGGGGCATGCTAAATAAAGCCTTTTTATTTATCGCTCACACACTAACCCCAAGCTGGGCTAGACCAACTGCGTTAAATCCCTAGGTGCCTTAGGAATACTTCACATCTCTATGTTCTTCACTTAGAAGAAAATATTATTTTTATTTTTAAAACGTTAAAGCAATTAGCAAACACTACACTATGCTACGCTATAGAAAATGTTTTCTAAGGAGGGGGTGGGAAGGATCCACTACCTACAGAAAATATATTATGAAAGGGTTGAAAGGGCCTACAGGAAGTGATCGCTTGTACTGCTACACTACAGTGAAATGTTTTTTAATTGTATAGATATTGTGACAGATACCACGGCAGGTATGTGAGGAAAAGGATTCTATCACATAGTTTGGTTACTTCAGGTTCCTGTCCAGGATTTGCAGCTAATCAGTTTATCACACACTGCAGCAGTATACAGATGTGTAATTATACAGCTAATCAGTTTATCACACACTGCAGTAGTATACAGGTGTAATCATACAGCTAACCAGTTTATCACACACTGCAGCAGTATACAGGTGTGTAATCATACAGCTAATCAGTTTATCACACAATGCAGCAGTATACAGGTGTGTAATCATATAGCTAATCAGTTTATCACACTTCAGCAGTATACAGGTGAGTAATCATACAGCTAATCAGTTTATCACACACTGCAGCAGTATACAGGTGTGTAATCATACAGCTAATCAGTTTATGACACACTGCAGCAGTATACATGTGTGTAATCATACAGATAATCAGTTTATCACACACTACAGCATTATACAGGTGTGTAATCATACAGCTAATCAGTTTATCACACACTGTAGCAGTATACAGGTGTGTAATCATACAGCTAATCAGTTTATTAGGCACTGCAGCAGTATACAGGTGTGTAATCATACAGCTAATCAGTTTATCACACACTGTAGCAGTACACAGGTGTGTAATCATATAGCTAATCAGTTTATCACACACTGCAGCAGTATACAGGTGTGTAATCATATAGCTAATCAATTTATCACACACTGCAGCAGTATACAGGTGTAATCATACAGCTAATCAGTTTATCACACACTGCAGCAGTATACAGGTGTGTAATCATACAGCTAATCAGTTTATCACAAACTGCAGCAGTATACAGGTGTGTAATCATACAGCTAATCAGTTTATCACACACTGCAGCAGTATACAGCTAATCAGTTTATCAGACACTGCAGCAGTATATAGGTGTGTAATCATACAGCTAATCAGTTTATAACACACTGCAGCAGTATACAGGTGTGTAATCATACAGCTAATCAGTTTATCACACACTGTAGCAGTATACAGGTGTGTAATCATATAGCTAATCAATTTATCACACACTGCAGCAGTATACAGGTGTAATCATACAGCTAATCAGTTTATCACACACTGCAGCAGTATACAGGTGTGTAATCATACAGCTAATCAGTTTATCACAAACTGCAGCAGTATACAGGTGTGTAATCATACAGCTAATCAGTTTATCACACACTGCAGCAGTATAAAGCTGTGTAATCATACAGCTAATCAGTTTATCACACACTGCAGCAGGATACAGGTGTGTAATCATACAGCTAATCAGTTTATCAGACACTGCAGCAGTATATAGGTGTGTAATCATACAGCTAATCAGTTTATAACACACTGCAGCAGTATACAGGTGTGTAATCATACAACTAATCAGTTTATCACACACTGCAGCAGTATACAGGTGTGTAATCATACAGCTAATCAGTTTATCAGACACTGCAGCAGTATACAGGTGTGTAATCACACACCTAATCAGTTTATCACATACTGCAGCAGTATACAGGTGTGTAATCATACAGCTAATCAGTTTATCACACACTGCAGCAGTATACAGGTGTGTAATCATACAGCTAATCAGTTTATCAGACACTGCAGCAGTATACAGGTGTGGAATCATACAGCTAATCAGTTTATCACACTGCAGCAGTATACAGTTGTGTAATCATACAGCTAATCAGTTTATCACACACTGCAGTAGTATACAGGTGTAATATAACAGCTAATCAGTTTATCACAAACTGCAGCAGTATACAGGTGTGTAATCATACAGCTAACCAGTTTATCACACACTGCAGCAGTATAGAGGTGTGTAATCATACAGCTAATCAGTTTATCACACAATGCAGCAGTATACAGGTGTGTAATCATATAGCTAATCAGTTTATCACACTTCAGCAGTATACAGGTGAGTAATCATACAGCTAATCAGTTTATCAGACACTGCAGCAGTATACAAGTGTGTAATCATACAGCTAATCAGTTTATCACACACTGCAGCAGTATACAAGTGTGTAATCATACAGCTAATCAGTTTATCACACACTGCAGCAGTATACAGGTGTGTAATCATACAGCTAATCAGTTTCTCACACACTGCAGCAGTATACAGGTGTGTAATCATACAGCTAATCAGTTTCTCACACACTGCAGCAGTATACAGGTGTGTAATCATACAGCTAATCAGTTTATCACACACTGCAGCAGTATACAGGTGTGTAATCATACAGCTAATCAGTTTATCACACACTGCAGCAGTATACAGGCGTGTAATCATACAGCTAATCGGTTTATCACACACTGCAGCAGTATACAGGTGTGTAATCATACAGCTAATCAGTTTATCACACACTGCAGCAGTATACAGGTGTGCAATCATACAGCTAATCAGTTTATGACACACTGCAGCAGTATACATGTGTATAATCATACAGCTAATCAGTTTATCACACACTACAGCAGTATACAGGTGTGTAATCATACAGCTAATCAGTTTATCACACACTGTAGCAGTATACAGGTGTGTAATCATACAGCTAATCAGTTTATTAGGCATTGCAGCAGTATACAGGTGTGTAATCATACAGCTAATCAGTTTATCACACACTGTAGCAGTATACAGGTGTGTAATCATATAGCTAATCAATTTATCACACACTGCAGCAGTATACAGGTGTAATCATACAGCTAATCAGTTTATCACACACTGCAGCAGTATACAGGTGTGTAATCATACAGCTAATCAGTTTATCACAAACTGCAGCAGTATACAGGTGTGTAATCATACAGCTAATCAGTTTATCACACACTGCAGCAGTATACAGGTGTGTAATCATACAGCTAATCAGTTTATCACACACTGCAGCAGTATACAGGTGTGTAATCATACAGCTAATCAGTTTATCACACATTGTAGCAGTACACAGGTGTGTAATCATACAGCTAATCAGTTTATCACACACTGCAGCAGTATACAGATGTGTAATCATACAGCTAATCAGTTTATCACACACTGCAGCAGTATAAAGCTGTGTAATCATACAGCTAATCAGTTTATCACACACTGCAGCAGGATACAGGTGTGTAATCATACAGCTAATCAGTTTATCAGACACTGCAGCAGTGTATAGGTGTGTAATCATACAGCTAATCAGTTTATCACACACTGCAGCAGTATACAGGTGTGTAATCATACAACTAATCAGTTTACCACACACTGCAGCAGTATACAGGTGTGTAATCATACAGCTAATCAGTTTATCAGACACTGCAGCAGTATACAGGTGTGTAATCACACACCTAATCAGTTTATCACATACTGCAGCAGTATACAGGTGTGTAATCATACAGCTAATCAGTTTATCACACACTGCAGCAGCATACAGGTGTGGAATCATACAGCTAATCAGTTTATCAGACACTGCAGCAGTATACAGGTGTGGAATCATACAGCTAATCAGTTTATCACACTGCAGCAGTATACAGTTGTGTAATCATACAGCTAATCAGTTTATCACACACTGCAGCAGTATACAGGTGTGTAATCATACAGCTAATCAGTTTATCACACACTGCAGCAGTATATAGGTGTAATTATACAGCTAATCAGTTTATCACACACTGCAGCAGTATAGAGGTGTGTAATAATACAGCTGATCAGTTTATCACACACTGCAGCAGTATACATGTGTGTAATCATACAGCTAATCAGTTTATCACACACTACAGCAGTATACAGGTGTGTAATCATACAGCTAATCAGTTTATTACACACTGCAGCAGTATACAGGTGTGTAATCATACAGCTAATCAGTTTATCACACACTGCAGCAGTATACAGGTGTGTAATCATACAGCTAATCAGTTTATCACACACTGCAGCAGTATACAGGTGTGTAATCATACAGCTAATCAGTTTATCACACACTGCAGCAGTATACAGGTGTGTAATCATACAGCTAATCGGTTTATCACACACTGCAGCAGTATACAGGTGTGTAATCATACAGCTAATCAGTTTATCACACACTGCAGCAGTATACAGGTGTGTAATCATACAGCTAATCAGTTTATGACACACTGCAGCAGTATACATGTGTGTAATCATACAGCTAATCAGTTTATCACACACTACAGCAGTATACAGGTGTGTAATCATACAGCTAATCAGTTTATCACACACTGTAGCAGTATACAGGTGTGTAATCATACAGCTAATCAGTTTATTAGGCATTGCAGCAGTATACAGGTGTGTAATCATACAGCTAATCAGTTTATCACACACTGTAGCAGTATACAGGTGTGTAATCATATAGCTAATCAATTTATCACACACTGCAGCAGTATACAGGTGTAATCATACAGCTAATCAGTTTATCACACACTGCAGCAGTATACAGGTGTGTAATCATACAGCTAATCAGTTTATCACAAACTGCAGCAGTATACAGGTGTGTAATCATATAGCTAATCAGTTTATCACACACTGCAGCAGTATACAGGTGTGTAATCATACAGCTAATCAGTTTATCACACACTGCAGCAGTATACAGATGTGTAATCATACAGCTAATCAGTTTATCACACACTGCAGCAGTATAAAGCTGTGTAATCATACAGCTAATCAGTTTATCACACACTGCAGCAGGATACAGGTGTGTAATCATACAGCTAATCAGTTTATCAGACACTGCAGCAGTATATAGGTGTGTAATCATACAGCTAATCAGTTTATCACACACTGCAGCAGTATACAGGTGTGTAATCATACAACTAATCAGTTTATCACACACTGCAGCAGTATACAGGTGTGTAATCATACAGCTAATCAGTTTATCAGACACTGCAGCAGTATACAGGTGTGTAATCACACACCTAATCAGTTTATCACATACTGCAGCAGTATACAGGTGTGTAATCATACAGCTAATCAGTTTATCACACACTGCAGCAGTATACAGGTGTGTAATCATACAGCTAATCAGTTTATTAGACACTGCAGCAGTATACAGGTGTGGAATCATACAGCTAATCAGTTTATCACACTGCAGCAGTATACAGTTGTGTAATCATACAGCTAATCAGTTTATCACACACTGCAGCAGTATACAGGTGTGTAATCATACAGCTAATCAGTTTATCACACACTGCAGCAGTATATAGGTGTAATTATACAGCTAATCAGTTTATCACACACTGCAGCAGTATAGAGGTGTGTAATAATACAGCTAATCAGTTTATCACACACTGCAGCAGTATACAAGTGTGTAATTATACAGCTAATCAGTTTATCACACACTGCAGCAGTATACAAGTGTGTAATCATACAGCTAATCAGTTTATCACACACTGCAGCAGTACACAGGTGTGTAATCATACAGCTAATCAGTTTATCACACACTGCAGCAGTATACAGGTGTGTAATCATACAGCTAATCAGTTTATCACACACTGCAGCAGTATACAGGTGTAATCATACAGCTAATCGGTTTATCACACACTGCAGCAGTATACAGGTGTGCAATCATACAGCTAATCAGTTTATCACACACTGCAGCAGTATACAGGTGTGTAATCATACAGCTAATCAGTTTATCACACACTGCAGCAGTATACAGGTGTAATCATACAGCTAATCAGTTTATCACACACTGCAGCAGTATACAGGTGTGTAATCATACAGCTAATAAGTTTATCACACACTGCAGCAGTATACAGGTGTGTAATCATACAGCTAATCAGTTTATCACACACTGCAGCAGTATACAGATGTGTAATCATACAGCTAATCAGTTTATCACACACTGCAGCAGTATACAGGTGTGTAATCATACAGCTAATCAGTTTCTCACACACTGCAGCAGTATAAAGCTGTGTAATCATACAGCTAATCAGTTTATCACACACTGCAGCAGGATACAGGTGTGTAATCATACAGCTAATCAGTTTATCAGACACTGCAGCAGTATATAGGTGTGTAATCATACAGCTAATCAGTTTATCACACACTGCAGCAGTATACAGGTGTGTAATCATACAGCTAATCAGTTTATCACACACTGCAGCAGTATACAGGTGTGTAATCATACAGCTAATCAGTTTATCACACACTGCAGCAGTATATAGGTGTAATTATACAGCTAATCAGTTTATCACACACTGCAGCAGTATAGAGGTGTGTAATCATACAGCTAATCAGTTTATCACACACTGCAGCAGTATAAAAGTGTGTAATCATACAGCTAATCAGTTTATCACACACTGCAGCAGTATACAGGTGTGTAATCATACAGCTAATCAGTTTATCACACACTGCAGCAGTATACAGGTGTAATCATACAGCTAATCAGTTTATCACACACTGCAGTTTAAAGGTATGTAATCATACAGCTAATCAGTTTATCACACACTGCAGCAATATGCAGGTGTGTAATCATACAGCTAATCAGTTCATCACACACTGCAGCAGTATATAGGTGTAATTATACAGCTAATCAGTTTATCACACACTGCAGCAGTATAGAGGTGTGTAATCATACAGCTAATCAGTTTATCACACACTGCAGCAGTATAAAAGTGTGTAATCATACAGCTAATCAGTTTATCACACACTGCAGCAGTATACAGGTGTGTAATCATACAGCTAATCAGTTTATCACACACTGCAGCAGTATACAGGTGTAATCATACAGCTAATCAGTTTATCACACACTGCAGTTTAAAGGTATGTAATCATACAGCTAATCAGTTTATCACACACTGCAGCAATATGCAGGTGTGTAATCATACAGCTAATCAGTTCATCACACACTGCAGCAGTATACAGGTGTGTAATCATACAGCTAATCAGTTTATCAGACACTGCAGCAGTATACAGGTGTAATCATACAGCTAATCGGTTTATCACACACTGCAGCAGTATACAGGTGTGTAATCATACAGCTAATCAGTTTATCACACACTGCAGCAGTATACAGGTGTGTAATCATACAGCTAATCAGTTTATCACACACTGCAGCAGTATACAGATGTGTAATCATACAGCTAATCAGTTTATCACACACTGCAGCAGTATACAGGTGTGTAATCGTACAGCTAATCAGTTTATCACACACTGCAGCAGTATACAGGTGTGTAATCATACAGCTAATCAGTTTATTAGACACTGCAGCAGTATACAGATGTGTAATCATGCAGCTAATCAGTTTATCACACACTGCAGCAGTATACAGGTGTATAATCATATAGCTAATCAGTTTATTACACACTGCAGCAGTATACAGGTGTGTGATCATACAGCTAATTACACACTGCAGCAGTGTACAGATGTGTAATCATGCAGCAGTATACAGATGTGTAATCATACAGCTAATCAGTTTATCACACACTGCAGCAGTATACAGGTGTGTAATCATACAGCTAATCAGTTTATCACACACTGCAGCAGTATACAGGTGTAATCATACAGCTAATCAGTTTATCACACACTGCAGCAGTATACAGGTGTGTAATCATACAGCTAATAAGTTTATCACACACTGCAGCAGTATACAGGTGTGTAATCATACAGCTAATCAGTTTATCACACACTGCAGCAGTATACAGGTGTGTAATCATACAGCTAATCAGTTTCTCACACACTGCAGCAGTATACAGGTGTGTAATCATACAGCTAATCAGTTTATCACACACTGCAGCAGTATACAGGTGTGTAATCATACAGCTAATCAGTTTATCACACACTGCAGCAGTATACAGGTGTGTAATCATACAGCTAATCAGTTTATCACACACTGCAGCAGTATACAGGTGTGTAATCATACAGCTAATCAGTTTATCACACACTGCAGCAGTATACATGTGTGTAATCATACAGCTAATCAGTTTATGACACACTGCAGCAGTATACATGTGTGTAATCATACAGCTAATCAGTTTATCACACACTACAGCAGTATACAGGTGTGTAATCATACAGCTAATCAGTTTATCACACACTGTAGCAGTATACAGGTGTGTAATCATACAGCTAATCAGTTTATTAGGCATTGCAGCAGTATACAGGTGTGTAATCATACAGCTAATCAGTTTATCACACACTGTAGCAGTATACAGGTGTGTAATCATATAGCTAATCAATTTATCACACACTGCAGCAGTATACAGGTGCAATCATACAGCTAATCAGTTTATCACACACTGCAGCAGTATACAGGTGTGTAATCATACAACTAATCAGTTTATCACAAACTGCAGCAGTATACAGGTGTGTAATCATACAGCTAATCAGTTTATCACACACTGCAGCAGTATACAGGTGTGTAATCATACAGCTAATCAGTTTATCACACACTGCAGCAGTATACAGATGTGTAATCATACAGCTAATCAGTTTATCACACACTGCAGCAGTATAAAGCTGTGTAATCATACAGCTAATCAGTTTATCACACACTGCAGCAGGATACAGGTGTGTAATCATACAGCTAATCAGTTTATCAGACACTGCAGCAGTATATAGGTGTGTAATCATACAGCTAATCAGTTTATCACACACTGCAGCAGTATACAGGTGTGTAATCATACAACTAATCAGTTTATCACACACTGCAGCAGTATACAGGTGTGTAATCATACAGCTAATCAGTTTATCAGACACTGCAGCAGTATACAGGTGTGTAATCACACACCTAATCAGTTTATCACATACTGCAGCAGTATACAGGTGTGTAATCATACAGCTAATCAGTTTATCACACACTGCAGCAGTATACAGGTGTGTAATCATACAGCTAATCAGTTTATCAGACACTGCAGCAGTATACAGGTGTGGAATCATACAGCTAATCAGTTTATCACACTGCAGCAGTATACAGTTGTGTAATCATACAGCTAATCAGTTTATCACACACTGCAGCAGTATACAGGTGTGTAATCATACAGCCAATCAGTTTATCACACACTGCAGCAGTATATAGGTGTAATTATACAGCTAATCAGTTTATCACACACTGCAGCAGTATAGAGGTGTGTAATAATACAGCTAATCAGTTTATCACACACTGCAGCAGTATACAAGTGTGTAATCATACAGCTAATCAGTTTATCACACACTGCAGCAGTATACAGGTGTGTAATCATACAGCTAATCAGTTTATCACACACTGCAGCAGTATACAGGTGTAATCATACAGCTAATCGGTTTATCACACACTGCAGCAGTATACAGGTGTGCAATCATACAGCTAATCAGTTTATCACACACTGCAGCAGTATACAGGTGTGTAATCATACAGCTAATCAGTTTATCACACACTGCAGCAGTATACAGGTGTGTAATCATACAGCTAATCAGTTTATCACACACTGCAGCAGTATACAGGTGTAATCATACAGCTAATCAGTTTATCACACACTGCAGCAGTATACAGGTGTGTAATCATACAGCTAATCAGTTTATCACACACTGCAGCAGTATACAGATGTGTAATCATACAGCTAATCAGTTTATCACACACTGCAGCAGTATACAGGTGTGTAATCATACAGCTAATCAGTTTCTCACACACTGCAGCAGTATAAAGCTGTGTAATCATACAGCTAATCAGTTTATCACACACTGCAGCAGGATACAGGTGTGTAATCATACAGCTAATCAGTTTATCAGACACTGCAGCAGTATATAGGTGTGTAATCATACAGCTAATCAGTTTATCACACACTGCAGCAGTATACAGGTGTGTAATCATACAGCTAATCAGTTTATCACACACTGCAGCAGAATACAGGTGTGTAATCATACAGATAATCAGTTTATCACACACTGCAGCAGTATATAGGTGTAATTATACAGCTAATCAGTTTATCACACACTGCAGCAGTATAGAGGTGTGTAATCATACAGCTAATCAGTTTATCACACACTGCAGCAGTATAAAAGTGTGTAATCATACAGCTAATCAGTTTATCACACACTGCAGTAGTATACAGGTGTGTAATCATACAGCTAATCAGTTTATCACACACTGCAGCAGTATACAGGTGTGTAATCATACAGCTAATCAGTTTATCAGACACTGCAGTTTAAAGGTGTGTAATCATACAGCTAATCAGTTTATCACACACTGCAGCAATATGCAGGTGTGTAATCATACAGCTAATCAGTTCATCACACACTGCAGCAGTATACAGGTGTGTAATCATACAGCTAATCAGTTTATCAGACACTGCAGCAGTATACAGGTGTAATCATACAGCTAATCGGTTTATCACACACTGCAGCAGTATACAGGTGTGTAATCATACAGCTAATCAGTTTATCACACACTGCAGCAGTATACAGGTGTGTAATCATACAGCTAATCAGTTTATCACACACTGCAGCAGTATACAGATGTGTAATCATACAGCTAATCAGTTTATCACACACTGCAGCAGTATACAGGTGTGTAATCGTACAGCTAATCAGTTTATCACACACTGCAGCAGTATACAGGTGTGTAATCATACAGCTAATCAGTTTATTAGACACTGCAGCAGTATACAGATGTGTAATCATGCAGCTAATCAGTTTATCACACACTGCAGCAGTATACAGGTGTATAATCATATAGCTAATCAGTTTATTACACACTGCAGCAGTATACAGGTGTGTGATCATACAGCTAATTACACACTGCAGCAGTATACAGGTGTGTAATCATACAGCTAATCAGTTTATCACACACTGCAGCAGTATACAGATCTGTAATCATACAGCTAATCTGTTTATCACACACTGCAGCAGTATACAGGTGTGTAATCATACAGCTAATCAGTTTCTCACACACTGCAGCAGTATACAGGTGTGTGATCATACTGCTAATTAGTTTATTACACACTGCAGCAGTATACAGGTGTGTAATCATACAGCTAATCGGTTTATCACACACTGCAGCAGTATACAGGTGTGTAATCATACAACTAATCAGTTTATCACACACTGCAGCAGTATACAGGTGTAATCATACAGCTAACCAGTTAATCACACACTGCAGCAGTATACAGGTGTAATTATACAGCTAATCAGTTTATCAGACACTGCATCAGTATACAGGTGTGTAATCATACAGCTAATCAGTTTATCAGACACTGCAGCAATATACAGGTTTGTAATCATACAGCTAATCAGTTTGTCAGACACTGCAGCAGTATACAGGTGTGTAATCATACAGCTAATCAGTTTATCACACACTGCAGCAGTACACAGGTGTGTAATCATACAGCTAATCAGTTTATCACACACTGCAGCAGTACACAGGTGTGTAATCATACAGCTAATCAGTTTGTCAGACACTGCAGCAGTATACAGGTGTGTAATCATACAGCTAATCAGTTTATTAGGCATTGCAGCAGTATACAGGTTTGTAATCATACAGCTAATCAGTTTATCACACACTGCCGCAGTATGCAGGTGTGTAATCATACAGCTAATCAGTTTATCACACACTGCAGCAGTATACAGGTGTGTAATCATACAGCTAATCAGTTTATCACACACTGCAGCAGTATACAGATGTGTAATCATACAGCTAATCAGTTTATCACACACTGCAGCAGTATACAGGTGTGTAATCATACAGCTGATCAGTTTATCACACACTGCAGCAGTATACATATGTGTAATCATAGAGCTAATCAGTTTATCACACACTGCAGCAGTATACAAGTGGGTAATCATACAGCTAATCAGTTTATCACACACTGCAGCAGTATACAGGTGTGCAATCATATAGCTAATCAGTTTATCACACACTGCAGCAGTATACAGGTGTGTAATCATACAGCTAATCAGTTTATCACACACTGCAGCAGTATACAGATGTGCAATCATACAGCTAATCAGTTTAACACACACTGCAGCAGTATACAGGTGTGAAAACAAAGGGAAAAACCCAATAGGGGGCGCTACCAAGGTTAATAGTTTGTATGTGGACCCACGTGACTCCAGATATATGTTTCAAAACATCAATATACAGATAACAAATATGACAAAATATGGTATTGGTGTGTGTGTGCACACTACTAGATACCAGAGTCCTAGATCCTGGATGGAAGACAAGATCAAAGTCCTAGGTGATCAAGTATGGTTGAAGTATCCGTCTTCTCAAAACCAGAGGCAGCACTCGATCTTCACCCTCCAAAGGTTAATATATCTAGAATCAAACACAAGGAAAGAGGCGCCGTATGTGTGAATCTGAAACAGCCAACATCAGATAGAAAACATGTGCAGGGTACTCACAATATGAAAAGGCACTCCAATGTGCCTATAGGAGCAGGCTGGTATTCACAGCAAACCAGCTGGCTGAACAGGCAATCCAGGATAACCAAAGTGAGAGACTCAGAATCTGGATCCAACGATATGGAGACAGGAGCTAGGTGCAAACAAATGCACACCACTGTGTGAATCTGTAGGAGTACACTGATAAATTCACAATCTGTGCAGGGTACTCACATTCTGTAGCGGCACTCAATTGTGCCAGTGGAAGCAGGCTGGCTTTCTCAGCAAACCAGCTGGCTGTATAAGGAATAAGGCAGGAGCCTCCACAGTCCTCCGGATAAAACAGGTAGCTCAGAAATAATCAATTTGAGATGAGGATATATGATTTAAAAAAGGTTTAATAAAGAATAAAAACAATTAAAAATACATATATCACTCATGTGCAGTATATAAGTGACATGCAACGCGTTTCTCGGAATCAACCGTTTCCTCAGGCCTGCTCCTATAGGCACATTGGAGTGCCTTTTCATATTGTGAGTACCCTGCACATGTTTTCTATCTGATGTTGGCTGTTTCAGATTCACACATACGGCGCCTCTTTCCTTGTGTTTGATTCTAGTATACAGGTGTGGAATCATACAGCTAATCAGTTTATCACACTGCAGCAGTATACAGTTGTGTAATCATACAGCTAATCAGTTTATCACACACTGCAGCAGTATACAGTTGTGTAATCATACAGCTAATCAGTTTATCACACACTGCAGCAGTATACAGTTGTGTAATCATACAGCTAATCAGTTTATCACACACTGCAGCAGTATACAGTTGTGTAATCATACAGCTAATCAGTTTATCACACACTGCAGCAGTATACAGGTGTAATCATACAGCTAATCAGTTTATCACACACTGCAGCAGTATACAGTTGTGTAATCATACAGCTAATCAGTTTATCACACACTGCAGCAGTATACAGGTGTAATCATACAGCTAATCAGTTTATCACACACTGCAGCAGTGTACAGGTGTAATCATACAGCTAATAGTTTATCACACAGTGCAGCAGTATACAGGTGTAATCATACAGCTAATCAGTTTATCACACACTGCCACAGTATACAGGTGTGTTATCATGCAGCTATAAAGCCTGAAGTCTGAGTTAGTTCAGAGCCTTCACTTCCTCACTGCAGGAAACAGGAGCAGCTGTCTGCTGTTTGAAGGCCCTATACATTAAGGTAAACATCTTTTGCCTTAAACTTTGTTTGTTTTACGTTAGTTTTTTCAGTTCTAGAACAGCTGACTGACAGTAGTTAGATACTGTTGCTGTATGTTTAGTTAGTGCCTAGACGCTCAGGATTTTGTTTTATATGTTGCTGTTATTTTCATTTGAATTGTCTGTGATGTTTAAAATAAACAGCCAGACTGTCGCTTGATCTCCATTACTGTGTGTCTGTAAACTTATTCCCTAAAAGACTGTGTGGCAGTGTAACGTCCCAAGACAGGAAACAAAAGGAATCTTGTCACAATATATATAAATGATTCATTAATATATATATCTCGGCCGAAACTAGTTGAGGGGGGAGGGTTAGAGAGCAGGGTGGTGGAGGGCAAGGGAGGATCCTATACTACAGAAAAAAAATAAAAAAAATTACATTAATTAATTTAAAAAAAACAATGCCCTAAAACTTCATGTTGGCAGACTGTCTGCCAGTATCTTCGATGGTGGTGAACAGTGTGTGTGTGTGTGGGGGGGGGGGGGAGTGAGGGAAGAGAGCTGTTTGGGAGGTATCGGGTATGGATCAGGGGTTGGGAGGTGTCAGGCGGGAGGGTAATCTCTACACTACAGCTAAACTTAACCTTACAAGGTACCTGATTAACCCCTTCACTGCCGGGAATGTCAGAAGTGTGGTGCAATTAGCGTCTCTCTAATAACCAAAAAGAACTGGCAAAGCCATGTATGTCTGCTATTTTAAAACAAAGAGGATCCCACAGAAGCTTTTACAACCATTTGTGTACTGACTGGATACGTGATATGTAAATAATTTCAGTAAGAAACCCAAAGTTTGTGTAAAAGTAAACATGTTTTTAATATGATCATATTTGGCTTCAAAATGGTAGCATGGAATTTACCAAAATGTGCCTAAAACAATACTTTGGGTTGTCTACTAAAAAAATATATAATTTTGATAAGTAAATAAGAAAACAAACAAACAAACAAACAAACAAGGGTCTATTTCTGTTTAGATAGAGTGATAGCAAAAATGCTAAAACAAAAAAAAAAAATCAGACTTTTCCTCTGAAATTCCCGGTCCTTAATGTTAAAACAAAAGGTAACAAAATAATTAAGGGAATTAGATAAAAGAAGTAAACTGGATTTTTTTTTTAAAAAATTGCATGTTCTTTCTGAATTAAAAAGGGAAAATGTTGGATTATGGTACACAGTATGGATTTAAGGTACACAGTTGTTTTGAAAAAAAAGTTGAAATTGTTATTAGCAAGATGTAAATATTTTAAAAGGTTCCTTATATTTCAATTGTCAGACTTGCAGTATGTGTGGGCTTAAAAAAAATTACTATCAGCACCGGGTGCTCTCTTTCCTATTCATTCCCATGGGAGATTCCACATTCTAACTTCATTACTTTCTATTTAGGTAAGTTCACGACTTACCAGGTAGCGCCCCTTTTCTTAGATAATATACTGAGGTATACCAATGTGAGAGTTGCTATGATATTTTTTGTCATGCTGATGAATTTTAGAAAATCGGGCCGTAAAAGTCAATGACTACCAAACAAGGACAAGATTACCATAGCAACTAGTGAGACAGGAGACACGATACACATTTTAGAGCGGTGACCAGGAAAATATAATATCCAGATGTGCTTTACAAGACTCTCAGTTAGATTACGAGTTTTGAGCGCTATAGGGATTTTATGACCGCCACAAAAGCGGCGTTATTTCACCTCCCTATAGCGCTGCTATTATACGTTTTAAAAAAGCAGACTTGTGCGGGCGATATGGTGGCGTTGAGCTCCATATCGCACCGAAATCAAGCACTGCTTTGACGAGCTCATGCACAATTTCCCCATAGACATCAATGGGGAGAGCCGGCAAAAAAGAAACCTAACACCTGCAATCGCAGAATAAAAAGCTCCGTAACGCAGCCCCATTGATGTCTATGGGGAAATAAAAAGTTATGTTTAAACCTAACACCCTAACATAAACCCGAGTCTAAACACCCCTAATCCGCCATGCCCGACATTGCCGCCACCTACACACAGTTATTAACCCCTTATCTGCCATCCCGACATCGCCGCCACCTACATACAGTTATTAACCACTAATCTGCCATCCCCGACATCGCCACCACCTACATATAGGTATTAACCCCTAATCTGCCGCGCCCGATATCGCCGCCACCTACATACAGTTATTAACCCCTAATCTGCCGCCCCCGATATCTCTGCCACCTATTTACAGTTATAAACCCCATAATCTGCTGCCCCTGACATCGCCGCCACCTACATACAGTTATTAATCCCTAATCTGCCGCTCCCGATTTCGCTGCCACTATACTACATTTATTAACCCCTAAACCTCTGGCCTCCTCCCACATCACTACCACTAAATAAATCTATTAATCCCTAAACCTAATACTAACCCTAACATAACCCTAACGTAACCCTAACCCTAACACCCCCTAACTTTAACATAATTAAAATATAGCTAAATTAAAGTTACAATTATTAACTAAATACTTACCTGTAAAATAAAACCTAATCTAGCTACAATATAACTAATAGTTATATTGTAGCTAGCTTAGGTTTTATTTTTATTTCACAGGTAAGTTTGCATTTATTTTAACTAGGTAGACTAGTTAGTATATAGTTATTAACTATTTAATAAGTACCTAGTTAAAATAAATACAAAATAAACTGTGAAATAAAACCTAACCTACCTAACACTAAAACCTAACATTACAAAAAAAACTAAACTCTAAAATTACTAAAAATAACTAAATTACATTAAAATAAAAAACACTAAATTACAAAAAATAAGAAACCAATTATCAAAAACAAAAAGACTTACACCTAATCTAATAGCCCTATCAAAATAAAAAAGCCCCCCAAAATAAAAAAAAAAACCCTAGCCTACAGTAAACTACCATTGCCCCAAAGATATCAAGTGTTTTACCTGTAAAAAAAAATACAAAAACTCCCGCAAGAGTAAAACCCACCACCCCCACAACCAACCCTCCCAAATAAAATAACTATCTAAAAAACCTAAGCTCCTCATTGCCCTGAAAAGGGCATTTGTATGGGCATTGCCCTTAAAACGGCATTTAGCTATTTTACATGCCCAGACCCTAAATTAAAAATAAAACCCACCCAAAAAACCCTTAAAAAAACCTAACACTAACCCCCCGACGATCCACTTACAGTTCTTGAAATCCCACTTGAAGGATCCATCCAGCCGGCGAATTCCTCATGCATGCGGCAAGAAGTCTTCATCCGGGCAGCCTCTTCCATCTTCATCCAGCCGGCGAAGTTCTCATCCATGCGGCAAGAAGTCTTCATCCAGATGGCATCTTCTATCGTCATCCATCCGGCGGGGAGCGGGTCCATCCTGAAGACATCCGGCATCTCTTCATACGGTCGCCGCCGTAAACAGGAAATTAAATGCAAGTGAGGTCATCCAAGATGGCGTCCCTTGCATTCCTATTGGCTGAAAGATTTCAATCAGCCAATAGGATTAGAGCTGCTAAAATCCTATTGGCTGTTCCAATCAGCCAATAGGATTTGAGCAGCTCTCATTCTGTTGGTTATTCCAATAAGCCAATAGGACGAGACCTCAATCCTGTTGGCTGATTGGAACAGAGAATAGGATGAGAGCTGCTCAAATCCTATTGGCTGATTGGAACAGACAATAGGATTTTAGCAGCTCTAATCCTATTAGCTGATTGAAATCTTTCAGCCAATAGGAATGCAAGGGACACCATCCTGGATGACGTCACTTGCATTGAAGTTCCAGTTTACGGCGGTGGCCGTATGAAGAGAATGCTCCACGCTGGATGTCTTCAGGATGGACCCACTCCGTGCCGGATGGTTGAAGATAGAAGATGCCGTCTGGATGAAGACTTCTTGCCCCATGGATGAGGACTTCACCGGCTGGATGAAGATCGAAGAGGCCGCCTGAATAAATTCTTCTTGTCGGCTGGATGGATCCTTCAAGCGGGACTTCAATAACTGTAAGTGGATCGTCGGTGGTTAGTGTTAGGTTTATTTAAGGGTTTTTTGGGTGGATTTTATTTTTAGATTAGGGTCTTGGCATGCAAAAGAGCTGAATGCCCTTTAAAGGGCAATGCCCATACAAACCTTTTAAGGGCCATTGGTAGTTTATTGTAGGCTAGGGTTTATTTTTATTTTTTGGGGGGGCTTTTTATTTTGATAGGGCTATTAGATTAGGTGTAATTCTTTTTTATTTTTGATCATTTGTTTCTTATTTTTCGTAATTTAGAGTTTGATTTTTTTGTAATTAGATACTTTATTTTAATTTTTAGAGTAGTTTTAGGATTTTTTTAATGTGTAGTTTAGTTTAATTTAATTAATAGTTAGTTTAATTATAGTTTAATTATTATCTTTGTTTAATTGTTAGTTTAAAATTGTAATTAATTTATTTAATGTGACAGGTAAGTTTTAATTTAATTTAAGATAGGGAAATTGTAATTTTAATATAAAGTTAGGGGGTCGTTAGGTTTAGGGGTTAATGGTTTATTTTAGTATATTTTGTTGTGGGAGGCTTTCGGTTTAGGGTTTAATAGTTTATTTAAGTATATTTCGTTGTGGGGGGGCTTGCAATTTAGGGGTTAATAGGTTTATTTTAGCAGCATTGTGGGCGGATGGCAGATTAGGGGTTAATAATATTTAAATAGTGTTTGCAATGCTAGGAGGGCCTCGGTTTAGGGGTTAATAGGTAGTTTATGGGTGTTAGTGTACTTTTTAACACTTTAGTTATGAGTTTTATGCTACAGCTTTGTAACGTAAAACTCATAACTACTGACTTTAGATTGCGTTATGGATCTTGTGGTTATTTAAAGTGTACCACTCACTTTTTGGCCTCCCAGGCAAACTCATAATACCGGCGCTATTGAAAAAGGACTTTTTTAAAAGTGCGGTACTGACGTTGCGTGACAGGCTTAAAGGTGTGCGGTACAGCTATACCTACAAGACTTGTAACAGCAGCGTTAGGGAAAAAGCAGCGTTATGGGCCATAATGATGCTTTTTTGATCATAACGCCAAACTCTTAATCTAGCTGTCTAATATGGAAGTAAATGTATCTTTCCTTATTTTCTGCTATAATTTAGTGAATATTTAATTAAAATAATACATTTAATATATCTTGGGCCCGATCACATAAGTGGCGTTGCGCGCAAAAGCCGGCATCAGCTATTATTAGACGAATGTAGCGATCACATATACGGCACCACATACAAATGCGTCACGTGTATTTTACCCCTCGGGCACTGTTCTTACTCTCATAAACTAACATAGTACTGGTGTCGCAAGTCGGTATCACATATTCAGCGCAAGGACTTACGTGGCAAAAATGGAGATATTTTACTCCATATTCACCTTGCCACACAGACAGGCGCAGCAAGCCTTGCGCTGAGTATATGAACACCTTAACTCCCTGGAAGTCTTAACAAACGCCTATGGCATATTCAATATTTACCTCTCAGCCGCCATCCCCCCACTGCAATAACTAATAAATGTATTAATTCCTAATCCGTCAACCCCCAAATCACAAAGTATCTAATAAAGTTATTAACCCCTAATCCGCCACCCACAATGCAAAGTATCTAATTACATTATTAACCCCTAATCCGCCAAACCTCCACAACGTAATCTACCTATTAATACTATTAACCCCTAATCTTCCAACCCCCCCCACAACGCAAAGTATTAATCTAATCACTAAGCCCCCTAACCTAATCCCCCTAAATCAACCCCAATTGCATAAAATAAAAAGACTATCTCTAAACAATTAATTAAAAATTACCAAAATAAAAAAATCCTAATTTAACATTAAAAAAATTCCTAAGGTTAAATTAAAAAAAAAAAATCTAATATTACAAAAAATAAAAAAAATCTAAGTTTACAGAAAAAAAATAAACAAAATTATCTAAAATTAAAAAATGTAAACCTAATCTAATACCCCTATAAAAACAAAAAAGCCACCCCAAATAAAAACACAGACTAATCTAACACTAAACTACCAATAACCATTAAAAGGGCATTGCCCTGAAGAAATCAGCTCTTTTCTATTAAAAAATACAAATTAACCCCTAAGAGTAAAACCCCAAGACAACCCCCAAATAATAAGACCTAACTCTAAAAAAATCTAATCTACCAATTGCCCCTAAAGGGGCATTTGTATGGTCAATCAGCTCTTTTGCTGCACAATAAAAAATAAAAATAGCCCTAATCTAAACCCCCCCCTAAAAAAAAACCCTAACACTTACCCCAAAAAATGTACATACCATTTCTGAAGTCCGGACATCAATCTTCTTCCAGGTGGAGCAAAGTCTTCATCCAAGCAGCGAAGATCTTCTTCCAGGGCAGCACCATCTTCCATTTTCATCTCGGTGGTGTGGAGGCAGAGCGAAGCTGGAACGGCAGCCGCGCAGACATCCAATGTGGAGGGTCAACTTCATGTGATCGTCCTCCGCACACTGAAGATTGAATGCAAGGTACCTGTTTTATATTGGGGTACCTTGCAATTCTATTGGCTGAAAATGTCATATCAGCCAATAAGATGAGAGCTACTTAAATCCTATTGGCTGATTTGAACAATTACAAAAATTACAAAAGTCCCTTTTAAGGGTTATAGGTAGTTTAGTGTTAGTGTAATACATGAACCGCGTTTGACCATTTCTTTGCTGCCTGTCTTTTCACCCATTATATACCTTTGTTACTTGGATTTTGAAACAAGCAATACAGCTTTTTGCACAAGTCTGAGTCTGGGACTATCTTTTTGTTACTGTTCGCCCTTACCGGGTGCGTTGGTTGCTGTTGATTATTTCTTGTTGGAGTGGCGGTGGAACGCTCCTTTTACTGCACTGGTACAGCTGACAGATTCGGGATATGTCAGTGTGACGTCAAGAGGGGGTGTGGTGCTTACGCGAAGATCACTGCTTTGCCGATTACCATACTGAGCAGATGTCCGAGCGCTTCCCTGAAGCTGTGTTTACTATGTATTTATAGATGTTAGTGCATATGTATTTAAGTATATGTTTTACTGTATATGTACTGTACATATTTCACATTCCAATGTTCTTCGCTTACAAGATAATGTACTTTTTATTGTAAATACAATGCATACAGTATACAGTGTATATATATATTTGTCATCCTAAACCTTGCACTCACTTAAAATCTTAGTAGATACCTGTACGCAACTTTAAAGTTCTTGTATTGAAACAGGCGTTTCTAGATAGGCACTCACAGGATTTTTTCTTAAAATTCAGACTTCCTTTATTTTCAATCCATTAAAACATGTCAATGCTTCCGCTGGAATACCAGCCTTTTTCAAGACAGTATAATAAAGTGCTCAGAGCACTTTATTGATAGTATGCACTTTATTATTACTGTCTTGAAAAAGGCTGGTATTCCAGCGGAAGCATTGACATGTTTTAATGGATTGAAAATAAAGGAAGTGTGAATTTTAAGAAAAAATCCTGTGAGTGCCTTTTTACAAATGCATATATAAATATATATATATTATATATACACACCTATGCCTGTATATCTATTCCTATAGATATATAGAATATCTAAATATTTTTCATAGTATGGCCTCGATTTATCAAAGTCTGGCGGACCTGATCCGCCAGTGGGGATCAGGTCCGCCAGACCTCGCTGAATACGGAGAGCAATACGCTCTCCATATTCAGCATTGCACCAGCAGCTCACAAGAGCTACTGGTTCAACGCTGCCCCCTGCAGAATCAAGGCCAATCGGCCGCCAGCAGGGGGTGTCAATCAACCCGATCGTACTCGATCGGGTTGAATTGCGGCGATTCCTGTCCGCTTGCTCAGAGCAGGCGGACAGGGTTATGTAGCAGCAGTCTCTTGACCACTGCTTCATAACTTGTGTTTCTGGCGAGTCTGAATACTCGCCAGAAACACAGCCCTTCAAGCTCCGTACGGAGCTTGATAAATATGGGCCTATGTATAATAATTTGAAATAGTTATCATTAATATTTGTATATATTTTATATTTAATATTTCAATAACGCGCACTGAAGATAGCAATTCTTCATGTACTCTAACCCAACCGCATTAGTCCTAAGTTGCGAACCTCGATGCGGGTTACACATATTTTACATTCCTATGTTCTTCACATAGAAAATAATGTACTTTTTATTATTAAATATATCTTTCTATATATATCTGATACTGTTCATGTAAAATACATATCTATATTTATAGGTATATATACTGTACAGTATATACAGGTATATAAAGATATATATATATATAACACATAGAAACACCCAGCACTCACCAGCTAGCTCACAGCTAAGATAAAATCACAACTGGAAAGGTTAGTCACCGCATCTGGCCAAATGGGAAAGCTCAGGCACCACGTCAAGGTCCTTTCCTTAGCCTGAGTCCCTAACACATGCACACCATCATGCGAGCTCACAAAGCTAAACAAACTGAGAACAAAGAAGGGGTGCACAGGTGGCTGTAATCACCCATAGAAAATACAAAACATGGAAGGGAACTGCACTCCAAGACCGGATCAGGTACACATCCTGTAACTCAGTAACATCCAGCCCTGGGTGCTAAATAGCACTCCAAAAAAGCTGTGATGTCACCAGAGCCACAGGCAGTTAACCCCAGTCCGGAATGGGTGCAAGAACCAAGGGAGATTACAAATAAAAAGTAATACAACACATAGAAACACCCAGCACTCACCAGCTAGCTCACAGCTAAGATAAAATCACAACTGGAAAGGTTAGTCACCGCATCTGGCCAAATGGGAAAGCTCAGATACCACATCAAGGTCCTTTCCTTAGCCTTAACCTTTCCAGTTGTGATTTTATCTTAGCTGTGAGCTAGCTGGTGAGTGCTGGGTGTTTCTATGTGTTGTATTACTTTTTATTTGTAATCTCCCTTGGTTCTTGCACCCATTACGGACTGGGGTTAACTGCCTGTGGCTCTGGTGACATCACAGCTTTTTTGGAGTGCTATTTAGCACCCAGGGCTGGATTTTACTGAGTTACAGGATGTGTACCTGATCCGGTCTTGGAGTGCAGTTCCCTTCGATGTTTTGTATTTTCTATGGGTGATTACAGCCACCTGTGCACCCCTTCTTTGTTCTCAGCTTGTTTAGCTTTGTGAGCTCGCATGATGGTGTGCCTGTGTTAGGGACTCAGGCTAAGGAAAGGACCTTGACGTGGTGCCTGAGCTTTCCCATTTGGCCAGATGCGGTGACTAACCTTTCCAGTTGTGATTTTATCTTAGCTGTGAGCTAGCTGGTGAGTGCTGGGTGTTTCTATGTGTTGTATTACTTTTTATTTGTAATCTCCCTTGGTTCTTGCACCCATTCCAGACTGGGGTTAACTGCCTGTGGCTCTGGTGACATCACAGCTTTTTTGGAGTGCTATTTAGCACCCAGGGCTGGATGTTACTGAGTTACAGGATGTGTACCTGATCCGGTCTTGGAGTGCAGTTCCCTTCCATGTTTTGTATTTTCTATGGGTGATTACAGCCACCTGTGCACCCCTTCTTTGTTCTCAGTTTGTTTAGCTTTGTGAGCTCGCATGATGGTGTGCCTGTGTTAGGGACTCAGGCTAAGGAAAGGACCTTGACGTGGTGCCTGAGCTTTCCCATTTGGCCAGATGCGGTGACTAACCTTTCCAGTTGTCATTTTAACTTTTTTGGAGTGCTATTTAGCACCCAGGGCTGGATTTTACTGAGTTACAGGATGTGTACCTGATCCGGTCTTGGAGTGCAGTTCCCTTCCATGTTTTGTGTATATATATATATATATATATATATATATATATATATATATATATAAATATGTGTTTACAATCAAAAGTACATAGTTCTGTATGTTAAGAATATTGGGATGTGAAATATTCATAATCCATGTTGATTTTAGCGCATTTGATTAAACGCAATTGGGTAGCGCGCAAATATGGCTGTTTTTTTTTTTCAGTTTGCATGCAGTCTAAGGGAGAATACGTTAACATGGTCGCAATATTTTTGCTCGCATGCTAACGTTAAACTATCAACTTGTAATAAGAGATCAACCTAAAAAGCCTCCGTTTAGTGGTTACCATGTGAGCTGGAGCGCTAAATAGCGCTCCACTCGTAATCTAGCCCACAGTATGTAGTGTCTTTATAGAACAATGTGACCAGTTTTTGCATTTCATACCAGAATAGATCATTTCACAAATATAGTTTTATTCTAACATTTCCATCTCAGACATCAGAAAATACTAAAGAACAGCACTTGGGATTTCACCAGCATTATTTTCATAAAGAAAAATGAGAGATAATTATGATGCTTCCATTGATTGTCTATACAATAGACTCTTAATGGTTTGCCTATATATATATCTCCAATTGTATCATCTTTTAGAAGCAGCTGTCAAATCTAAAATGCAGAAAACAATACAAAGCCATAAATAGATCTCTCCATTCCATTCCAAATATTTAAATTCCTTTACTACTAAATATGAGATCTTTGTGCAATGTGTGGCACTCTCTGCCAGCCCCTGAGTTAACCAAAGGCACGTACCGCTGAGAAATACAAAATAACAGTGATCTGCATCTTACCTAGAGGGGGCCCATGTGTAATAAGGATGTCTGTTCCTTCAGGTATTAGATTCCACTTGTCTAGTAGGGCTTGACCCCGCGGAAGGTTAAATCCCCAACCATAGAACCAGGGCTGCCTGTCACAAATAGGGAAATGTGTTTAGCTACACAAGTATTCGATCAGATATACAGAAAGGCATTTGTGAAAACATACACATCATGTTATTATTATTATTATTATTATTATTATTATTATTATTATTATTATTACTAATACTAAATTGGGAGAATAACCCTTACAAATGCAGAGTGAAATAAATATATTTTCAGAAGCTATTATTATTATTATTATTATTATTATTATTAAGTATTAGATCAGGTATGCAATATGCAGAAACACATTTGTGAAAACACCTACATCGTATTATTTTTATTATTAATATTCACCAAAATTACAAGTTTTGCACTAAACCCGGTGCGTAAATCACGCTAAAAATCTAGCGGTACCGCACTTGCCATAGCGCTGCCATTACAAGTTACAAAAAAACCTTCTTGTGTTGTGCGATATGGTGCGTTAAGCTCCATACCGCACAAAAGCCAAGGCCTGACTTGACGTGCTCGTACACGTATCCCCCTATAGACATCAATGGAGAAAAAGTGTTAGAAAACACTAACACCTGTGATTGCGGAATGGCGATCACTATAACGCAATCCCCATTGATGTCTATCAATAAACCCCTAGTCTTAATACCCCTAATCCGCCGCCCCGACATCGCCGACACTAAATAAAGTTATTACCTCTAAACTGTCGCCCCCGACATCGCCAACACTAAATAAAGTTATTAACCCCTAAACCACCACCCCCGACATCGCCAACACTAAATAAAGATATTAACCCCTAATCCGTCGCCCCGACATCGCCGACACTAAATAAACCTATTAACCTCTAAACCTCCGGCCCCCCACATCGCAACTACTAAAATAAACCTATTAACCCCTAAACCGCCACCCCCGCATCACAAATATTAAACTAAACATATTAACCCCTAAACCGCCAGTCCCCCACATCGTGACAAACTAAATTAAACTATTAACCCCTAAACCTAACACCCCCTAACTTTGAATTAAACTTACAATATAATTACCTTAAAATAAAAAAACGTACTGTGAAATAAAAAAAAACATAAGCTTAAACTCAGGGGAGGACCAAGACCAATTAGGGCCCCTGGGCAAAAATTAGGGAAGGGCCCCCACCATCTCACACTGACCCAAATGTATTCAAATTTATGCAAATGAACATGGCAGCCTCCCTGCCCTGGGCCCCCGAGCAACAAACCCTACATCAAGGGCCAGGGTCCCACTAAACCCACACTTTCCTGCTTAGTTACTGATAAAGCAGCTGTCAGCCCCAGCTTAAGCAGGACACCAGTAGCCATGGAGATGCCATTTGTGGGACCCCTTCATGCTGGGCCCTCGGTCCAGCTCCTATTTGTCCAGCTAATCAGTCCTCCCCTGCTTAAACTATAAATAAACCTAACATTACTATTTAGAAAACTAAAATAAACTAAAAATAAAAAACCTAAATTACAAAATTAAAAATCCTAACACTACAAAATTTATTTTTTTACAAAAAAACTGTTTAAAATTACGAAAAATAAAAAAAATCTAAGATGACAAAAGTTAGTAAACAAAATTATCCAAAATAATAAAAATTAAACCTAATCTAATACCCCTATAAAAACACCCCCTAATCTAGCAATAAACTACCAATAGCCTTTTGTAGGGCATTGTCCTGAAGAAATCAGCTCTTTTACATTAGAAAAATTATAAAGTACCCCCTAACAGTAAAACCCCACACCCGCCCAACCCCCCAAAATAAAAAAAAAACTAACTCTAAAAAAACCTATGCTTCCCATTGCTCCTAAAGGGGCATTTGTATGGGCATTGCTCTTAAAAGGGCAATCAGCTCTTTAGTGCCCAATAAAAAATAAAAAAAGCCCTAATCTGAAAATTAAACCCACCCAAAAAAAACTAACACTAACCACAAAAAATGTACTCACCATTCCTGAAGTGGGGACATCCATCTTCTTCCAGGCAGAGTAAAGTCTTCATCCAGGCAGCAACATCTTCATCCAGCGCGGGGCCATCTTCTTTCTTCATCCCTGTGGCGAAGAGCTTTGGCGGCATGGAGCAGGCTCGCTGGAGCCGCGGACGTCCAACACGGAGCCTCCTCTTCACTGGATCTCCGCTGCACACTAAAGATTGAATGCAAGGTACCCCTGTTATATTGGGGTACCTTGCATTCCTATTGGCTGAAATGTTGAAATCAGCCAATAAGGGCAATGCCCATACAAATGCCCTTTCAGGGGTAATAGGTAGCTTAGATTTTTTTAGTATAGGATTGGGCGGATTGAGCACCGCAGCCTCCGAGGTAGCAGACAAGTTATGAAGCAGCGGTCTTTAGACTGCTGCTTCACAACTTCTGTTTCCGGGGAGCCTGAAGGCTCGTGCGGAAACAAGGGGAACAAAGCCCATTCGGCCCTTGTTAAATCGATCCCTTTATCTGAATCGTGAAAGTTTAATTTTGACTAGACTATTCACTTAAATAGTTAGAGAGAAACCCCCATATGTTATTGACTTTGGGGCATTCTCACCACATACTGTATGTAGGTAGGTGCCCTCTTTTTTACATCCCCTGTAGCAATTTTTTAGCCCCCTTTAATTAGATGTGAGATTTTTAATAGGTTAAGAACCATTGAAATGTAGTCTTAATACATTTACCTCTCAGATCTACACCTGGGTACTTTTAAAGTTTCCTTTCAGTATTTTAATTGTGAGTTTTCCAATGGAGTGACTAGTCTGTGTGAAATGATGAACAACCAGGGTGCAGTATTTTTTATTTATTTTTTAAATACATTTTTATTGAAGGTAACAAACATATCATAGTGTACAGAATACAAAATGCAGATAGGACCACAGGTCCAGACATAACAGAAATAGCATATTCAGTTTACATAGAAATCAGTGTCACAGAATATCAAGTGTCTGAACCGTAGAGGCGATCTAGAAGGATACCTATTTTCCTTTTTAGTGCAGTAAACATAAGAAAAACCATGTATATGTACATAAAAGTAGGTGTTGGGTACTGCTTCCCATATCTGTGGGCTTAAACCACATAATTTAAGGTAACAATGGTAACAACATATGAGCAAGCATTGGTCTAGTCACAGCCATCGTCAAATGTCTGTGATATCATCAGAGCAAAACATACAAAATCAGGTGTGTATGGGAAAGGGGGTAGGGGGAAGAATGAGAAGGGAAAAGCTCAGAAAAGGGGAAAAAGAAAAAAAGCATGAAGGGAAGAAGAGAAAGAAGAGATCTGGTAGATTCTCAGAAGGGAATGCGACTCAGTCTATCTTAAACTCTAGCTTTTGCGTGTAGAGAATTCCAAGGTTCCCATATTTGAGAGTACAAGTCAAGGGTACCTCTATTGATAGAAACTGCCTCCTCCATGCCTCTGATGTAATTGGTAATTTCTAATATTTTATGTAATGGGGGGTAACCTGTTGCTTCCAGTGTCTCGCTAGAGCGAGTTTCGTTGCCATCATGACATATATTAATGGGTTTTTTTGGGCCTTGGTGCTCTGGGGATGCTCTATGTGGAGTAAGCATCTCTCTGGGGTTCGTACTGTTGGGATGCCAAGTTTGTCGCATAGGTCTAGTACCTCTTTGCGCAAATTTTGTATGCAGGGGCATTCCCACCATATGTGTCTATCATCACCTCTATTTCCACAATTCCTCCAACATAAATCTGAGTTAGTGTGTGAAAGTCTGTGTAGTCTGTCCGGGACCCAATGCCATCTAGTCAGGAGCTTGTAGTAAAGTTCAAACAGTGTGACACAGTGGATTGTTGTTTTAGTTAATATAATAGCACTCTCCCAGCTTTCCGTTTCCCCAACAAATCTAAGGTCTCTTTCCCATGCTAGAATGTTATGGGTCTTTTTTAGTTTTATGGAATCCATTAAGCATGTGTAGTGTATTGTCATAGGTCTCCTTTCCCTGCAGTCCTGCCTTCCATCTTGTTTCCCATTAGGTCATATCTCTAGGGGTCGAGGTGGTAAACCCCCAACTATGTAAAATGGGCCGAAATCTCATTGATTCGAATGTGAGTTTTTGGGGGATGTCAAATATTAGGTTCATTTCATTAGTAGTAAGCCAACTGGCTACATCGAATAGGTCTGTGAGAATTCGCAAACTCGAGGTTTCCCAAAGTTTGGGATTAGATTCGGGGAGGCCCAAGATCAGGCCCCTGATACTATGGATTGAGGAAGGGTGAGGGGCTACCTGAGGATAGTGTCTTAGTTTGTGCCAAGCTTTTAGGCAATCAAGTAAGACTGAATTAGTAATCGGGAATTTAGTTAAGCAGTGTTGCGGGTGTCATGGGAGATCCTGTAGAAAAACATTGGTAAGAAGCGATGCTTGCTCTATCTCGTACCATCTGGGGCGCTCATCTGATCCCTGCCAGTTAGAGATATGAGTCAACATTGCAGCATCATAGTAGGATTTTAAATTAGGTAATCCCAACCCGCCTTTTGCTATTGGCGCTTGTAGGATAGCACGCGCTATACAGGGTTTGGTGTTGCCCCAAACATAGGTGTTTAGGACCGATTGGAATCGGTCTAGGAGGGTTTTCGGAACTCCTAGGGGCAAGCATCTGAAGAGGTATGTAAGTTTCGGGAGCAGCATCATCTTGAAAGCAGAGATTCTCCCCATCCAGGATAACTCTGTATCTGGGTAATGTGACATCGTGGGTTAGGGATTGTAATATACAAGAGTAGTTCCCCTCCACCACCCTTTTTGGGTCGTGCGAGAGGAACACCCCTAGATGTTTAATGCCATCTCTATTCCATTTGAAGGAATAATGCTCACAGAGACTGACAATTTGGGCCTCAGGTAGGTTCAGGGGATAAGCCTCAGTTTTATCTACATTTAGCTTGTAGTACGAGAGAGTACCAAAGAGTCTAAATAGGTCAAAGAGGGGAGGTAAGGATCTAATGGGGTACGATAAGAAGACTGTGAGGTAATCAGCGAAGAGGCTCAGTTTCTGAAGGATACCATGGAGAAAGAGGCCTTTAATGTCTGGATGTTGACATGGCTCAATGGCTATAGTGAACAGGAGTGGGGAGAGAGGGCACCCCTGTCTAGTCCCGTTACTGAGAGAAAAGAGGTCAGAGCAGAAGCCCAATCCTCTCACTCTGGCTGTGGGGCCAGAATATAAGGCTCTAATGGCCACTTGAAAAGCTCTCGGGATACCCAGATGTTTCATAACCTCATCCATATAATCCCACCTGACCCTGTCAAACACCTTCTTGGCATCAAACGACAGGGTCAGGAGTGGGAGGCCCATTTTCTGCGTCTCTGTAAAGATTTTTAAAAGTCTCCTAGTGCTATCTGAGCCCTGTCTAAACAGGGTAAAACCAACTTGGTCTCTATGGATGATAGTAGGCAACAGTTTAGATAATCTACTAGCTAAAATTTTAGCAAATAATTTGACATCTATGTTTATGAGCGATATGGGACGATAGCTAGAACATAGCTGAGGGTCTTTCCCTTCCTTAGGTATGGTTAAGATACTGGCCTCAAGAAACTCAGGGAGTAACGAGCCTGATTCAAAGGCTTGGGTAAAGAGCCTCTGTAAGTAAGGTGAGAGAATGTCACTATAGGACCTATAAAATAGGGGGGAAAAGCCGTCCGGGCCAGGGGTCTTATGGAGCTTTAGCTGTTTAATTGCTTTTTTAATTTCAAGTAGATTAATAGGTTCAGATAGTTGTTCGGCCCAATCTTCAGTCAGTATAGGTATGTTTAATGTTTTTAGAAATTTAGTTATAGTCAG
Source organism: Bombina bombina (assembly GCF_027579735.1). Classification (NCBI taxonomy): domain Eukaryota; kingdom Metazoa; phylum Chordata; class Amphibia; order Anura; family Bombinatoridae; genus Bombina; species Bombina bombina. The sequence continues at coordinate 1,111,506,141 of NC_069504.1, forward strand.
GCGTTGTGCTATGTCTATATTTTCCTGTTTACCAATATTATATACGTTTTCATAGTAAGTTCTAAATGCCTCACCTATCTCTTTCGGGGAGTAAACTACTCTACTCTCTATTTTAATTCTTTGAATTAGGGATGATTTAAAGGGACAGTATACACTAATTTTTATATAACTGCATGTAAAAGACACTACTATAAAGAATAAGATGCACAGATACTGATATAAAAATCCAGCATTAAAACGGTTTAAAAACTTACTTAGAAGCTGTCCGTTTAGCTCTGTTGAAAAGGCAGCTGGAAAGCCCACTGCAAGTGGCAAATAAGACACTCCCCCCTCCCCCTTCTTTTGCATATGAAAAGACCCTTTACACAAACAGGAGCAAGCTGGAGAAGGTATCTGACTGTATTCACATAAAACTTAGGGGCTTGGTAAGGAGTCTGAAAATCAGAGCAATGTTATTTAAAAATAAGCAAAACTATACATTTTTTTAAAAGACAAACTTTATGGGCTATATAAATAGATCATCTACAAAACATTTATGCAAAGAAAAAATGAGTGTATAATGTCCCTTTAAGTCTCGCTCTAAGTTTATTGGCCAGAAGTCAATCTGCTCGGTTTCCTTGATAGTAGAACAATTGTTTAAACCGAAGGATATTTTCCTGTATCTTTTGTAATTCTTTATTTGTTATTTCTGCCCGAACCTCCCCAATGTGCGCGGCTAAATTACTAGAAGGGCCTGTTTTATTGTCTCTCTCTAATGTTCTTAATTCTCCAAACAGCTGTGCTAGGGTCGCCCCCTTTTCTCGGTGTAGCCGAGCTGCCCTTTTTAGGAAAGTCCCTCTCATGTACGCCTTCATAGAGGCCCATAAGATGTCATCTTTAGTCTGTCCTAGGTCATTGAGCGAGAAAAATTCTGTTAAATCTTTGGCTGTCTGAGTTGTCATGGGGTTTTTAATTAGGTAGTCTGTGAGTCTCCATGTCCCCTTCCCACCCCCTTTTGGAGAGAAGGTTAGATCGATAGAGACCATATCGTGGTCCGACCATGGACACACCGTGATCTGAGCACGGGAAATACTGTCAAGAGACCAAGAGTCACAGAAAATTGTGTCTATTCGGGAGTAAGAATTGTGGGCTCTGGAAAAGAATGTGTAGTCACGGTCAGAGGAGTTCAGACATCTCCAAGAGTCAAATAGGTTATACTGTGTCATGATGTTCTGAAATTTCTTAGGCCTATATTTGGAGTTCGGCGGTAGCCGTCAAAACCAGCGTTAGAGGCTCCTAACGCTGGTTTTGGCCGCCCGCTGGTATTTGGAGTCAGTGATTAAAGGGTCTAACGCTCACTTTTCAGCCGCGACTTTTCCATACCGCAGATCCCCCTACGCCATTTGCGTAGCCTATATTTTCAATGGGATCTTTCTAACGCTGGTATTTAGAGTCGTTTCTGAAGTGAGCGTTAGAGCTCTAACGACAAGATTCCAGCCGCCTGAAAATAGCAGGAGTTAAGAGCTTTCTGGCTAACGCCGGTTTATAAAGCTCTTAACTACTGTACCCTAAAGTACACTAACACCCATAAACTACCTATGTACCCCTAAACCGAGGTCCCCCCACACCGCCGCCACTCGATTAAAATTTTTAACCCCTAATCTGCCGACCGCCACCTACGTTATACTTATGTACCCCTAATCTGCTGCCCCTAACCCCGCCGACCCCTATATTATATTTATTAACCCCTAACCTGCCCCCCACAACATCGCCGCCAGCTACTTAAAATAATTAACCCCTAATCTTCCGACCGCAAATCGCCGCCACCTACGTTATCCCTATGTACCCCTAATCTGCTGCCCTAACATCGCCGACCCCTATATTATATTTATTAACCCCTAATCTGCCCCCCTCAACGTCGCCGACACCTGCCTACACTTATTAACCCCTAATCTGCCGAGCGGACCTGAGCGCTACTATAATAAATGTATTAACCCCTAATCCGCCTCACTAACCCTATCATAAATAGTATTAACCCCTAATCTGCCCTCCCTAACATCGCCGACACCTAACTTCAATTATTAACCCCTAATCTGCCGACCGGAGCTCACCGCTATTCTAATAAATGTATTAACCCCTAAAGCTAAGTCTAACCCTAACACTAACACCCCCCTAAGTTAAATATAATTTTTATCTAACGAAATAAATTAACTCTTATTAAATAAATTATTCCTATTTAAAGCTAAATACTTACCTGTAAAATAAATCCTAATATAGCTACAATATAAATTATAATTATATTATAGCTATTTTAGGATTAATATTTATTTTACAGGCAACTTTGTTATTATTTTAACCAGGTAAAATAGCTATTAAATAGTTAAGAACTATTTAATAGTTACCTAGTTAAAATAATAACAAATTTACCTGTAAAATAAATCCTAACCTAAGTTATAATTAAACCTAACACTACCCTATCAATAAAATAATTAAATAAACTACCTACAATTACCTACAATTAACCTAACACTACACTATCAATAAATTAATTAAACACAATTCCTACAAATAAATACAATTAAATAAACTAGCTAAAGTACAAAAAATAAAAAAGAACTAAGTTACAGAAAATAAAAAAATATTTACAAACATAAGAAAAATATTACAACAATTTTAAACTAATTACACCTACTCTAAGCCCCCTAATAAAATAACAAAGCCCCCCAAAATAAAAAATTCCCTACCCTATTCTAAATTAAAAAAGTTACAAGCTCTTTTACCTTACCAGCCCTGAACAGGGCCCTTTGCGGGGCATGCCCCAAGAATTTCAGCTCTTTTGCCTGTAAAAAAAAACATACAATACCCCCCCCCCCCAACATTACAACCCACCACCCACATACCCCTAATCTAACCCAAACCCCCCTGAAATAAACCTAACACTAAGCCCCTGAAGATCTTCCGACCTTGTCTTCACCATCCAGGTATCACCGATCCGTCCTGGCTCCAAGATCTTCATCCAACCCAAGCGGGGGTTGGCGATCCATAATCCGGTCCAGAAGAGGCTCCAAAGTCTTCCTCCTATCCGGCAAGAAGAGGACATCCGGACCGGCAAACATCTTCTCCAAGCGGCATCTTCGATCTTCTTCCATCCGGAGCGAAGCGGCAGGATCCTGAAGACCTCCAGCGCGGAACATCCATCCGGACCGACGACTGAACGACGAATGACTGTTCCTTTAAGGGACGTCATCCAAGATGGCGTCCCTCGAATTCCGATTGGCTGATAGGATTCTATCAGCCAATCGGAATTAAGGTAGGAATTTTCTGATTGGCTGATGGAATCAGCCAATCAGAATCTAGTTCAATCCGATTGGCCGATCCAATCAGCCAATCAGATTGAGCTCGCATTCTATTGGCTGATCGGAACAGCCAATAGAATGCAAGCTCAATCTGATTGGCTGATTGGATCAGCCAATCGGATTGAACTTGATTCTGATTGGCTGATTCCATCAGCCAATCAGAAAATTCCTACCTTAATTCCGATTGGCTGATAGAATCCTATCAGCCAATCGGAATTCGAGGGACGCCATCTTGGATGACGTCCCTTAAAGGAACAGTCATTCGTCGTTCAGTCGTCGGTCCGGATGGATGTTCCGCGCTGGAGGTCTTCAGGATCCTGCCGCTTCGCTCCGGATGGAAGAAGATCGAAGATGCCGCTTGGAGAAGATGTTTGCCGGTCCGGATGTCCTCTTCTTGCCGGATAGGAGGAAGACTTTGGAGCCTCTTCTGGACCGGATTATGGATCGCCAACCCCCGCTTGGGTTGGATGAAGATCTTGGAGCCAGGACGGATCGGTGATACCTGGATGGTGAAGACAAGGTAGGAAGATCTTCAGGGGCTTAGTGTTAGGTTTATTTAAGGGGGGTTTGGGTTAGATTAGGGGTATGTGGGTGGTGGGTTGTAATGTTGGGGGGGGGGGTATTGTATGTTTTTTTTTACAGGCAAAAGAGCTGAACTTCTTGGGGCATGCCCCGCAAAGGGCCCTGTTCAGGGCTGGTAAGGTAAAAGAGCTTGTAACTTTTTTAATTTAGAATAGGGTAGGGAATTTTTTATTTTGGGGGGCTTTGTTATTTTATTAGGGGGCTTAGAGTAGGTGTAATTAGTTTAAAATTGTTGTAATATTTTTCTTATGTTTGTAAATATTTTTTTAGTTTCTGTAACTTAGTTCTTTTTTATTTTTTGTACTTTAGCTAGTTTATTTAATTGTATTTATTTGTAGGAATTGTGTTTAATTAATTTATTGATAGTGTAGTGTTAGGTTAATTGTAGGTAATTGTAGGTAGTTTATTTAATTATTTTATTGATAGGGTAGTGTTAGGTTTAATTATAACTTAGGTTAGGATTTATTTTACAGGTAAATTTGTTATTATTTTAACTAGGTAACTATTAAATAGTTCTTAACTATTTAATAGCTATTGTACCTGGTTAAAATAATTACAAAGTTGCCTGTAAAATAAATATTAATCCTAAAATAGCTATAATATAATTATAATTTATATTGTAGCTATATTAGGATTTATTTTACAGGTAAGTATTTAGCTTTAAATAGGAATAAGTTATTTAATAAGAGTTAATTTATTTCGTTAGATAAATATTATATTTAACTTAGGGGGGTATTAGTGTTAGGGTTAGACTTAGCTTTAGGGGTTAATCCATTTATTAGAATAGCGGTGAGCTCCGATCGGAAGATTAGGGGTTAATAATTGAAGTTAGGTGTCGGCGATGTTAGGGAGGGCAGATTAGGGGTTAATACTATTTATGATAGGGTTAGTGAGGCGGATTAGGGGTTAATAACTTTATTATAGTAGCGCTCAGGTCCGCTCGGCAGATTAGGGGTTAATAAGTGTAGGCAGGTGTCGGCGACGTTGTGGGGGGCAGGTTAGGGGTTAATAAATATAATATAGGGGTCGGCGGTGTTAGGGGTAGCAGATTAGGGGTACATAGGGATAACGTAGGTGGCGGCGGTTTACGGAGCGGCAGATTAGGGGTTTAAAAAAATATGCAGGGGTCAGCGATAGCGGGGGCGGCAGATTAGGGGTTAATAAGTGTAAGGCTAGGGGTGTTTAGACTCGGGGTACATGTTAGAGTGTTAGGTGCAGACGTAGGAAGTGTTTCCCCATAGCAAACAATGGGGCTGCGTTAGGAGCTGAACGCTGATTTTTTGCAGGTGTTAGGTTTTTTTTCAGCTCAAACAGCCCCATTGTTTCCTATGGGGGAATCGTGCACGAGCACGTTTTTGAGGCCGGCCGCGTCCGTAAGCAACTCTGGTATCGAGAGTTGCTTTTGCGGTAAAAATGCTCTACGCTCCTTTTTTGGAGCCTAACGCAGCATTTGTTTGAACTCTCGATACCAGAGTTAATTTTATGGTGCGGCCAGAAAAAAGCCCGCGGAGCGTTAACAGCCCTTTTACCGCCGAACTCCAAATCTAGGCCTTAGACTCCATCACAACTTTTTTGTCAGGTTTGAGCTTCTTAGGGTGAATTTTGTCTAAGAGTGGGTCCCAGGTGATATTAAAATCGCCTCCCAACAGAAGAGGCCCTTGTCTAACTTTTCTAACTCTTTCTAGTAGTTGCTGCAAGAATGGGCCCTGCTTCTGATTTGGGGCATAAATGTTGACCAAGGTACAAACCACATTATCCAATTCACATACATTAATGATAAATCTACCCTCTGGGTCTATATCAATAACACTCGGGGTGTAGGCAATGTTTCGTCTCAGGAGAATCGCTACTCGTCTTTTCTTAGAGCCATGTGTGGTATGTATACAAGAGGTATACAAATGTAACTTAAAGGTGTGGTGTGGTGAGGTGAATCAGTCCAGTGAGTCTCCTGAATTAAGGCAATGTCAATGTTGGATTTCTGTAAGTGTCTTAGTAGGAGGCTTATCTTAGTAGGGGAATTTAAGCCCTTAACATTAAGGGTGGCTAGTCTAATTGGAGGCATAGAGGTAGTGTTAAGGTGGGTCTGGATTTCCAAACATGTCCCCTCCCGAGAGGTAGATTACGCGGCCAAAACAAGGCCTGAGTATTGAAATACCTAGGCATAGGAGAGTCTGAGAGAGAGAGGAAATAAAGGCAGAAAAAAAGATAAGAGAAAAGGGGAGAGAGGGGAAGGGAAGGAGGGGAAGGTAAGGTACTTACAAACAGATATATCTCTGATTTTATAATGCTAGTTTTCATAACAACCGCAAATAGACTCAGTATGCTTGCCATAAGCGCATAGAAGCGCTGTTCAAGGTCACGCTGAAGGACCTTCATCAAAGGCTCAGCGTGGCTCCATGGTAAGTATACATACACTTACACTGTGGGGGGGGGGGGGGAAGGAGAGGGGGTCCAGCACGTCTTAAAGGATAAAACATGTTAATTAGTCTTAGGAAGTCTATAAGTTTATCTATTACGTTTAGGTACCTTAAAGTATAGTGTACGTAGTTTCTAATATGTGGAGTATAAGAGACATAGGGTATCTCCCCAGCCAGGGAGGGATTTCGGGGGTGGTTAGGGTCATAGGAGGGTTTCTTTATCTGGGCCTTAAAAGGAGGTTGATCCTTTGTGAATGGGATCATGGGTTTAGAGAGTGTCACTTACTTCAAATCATAGAGGGTCGTTTGAGAGTTTGGGGTAGCTCCCCTTGAGAGAAACAGGAACTAATCACTGATTCTAAGACTATACATGAGGGGGATGGGATTTGGTTAAGAATTGGGAGTGGGACACTACTGTTAGGTGTGGTAGTCATGTTCAGAAGGACCCCGCTATTACAAGTAGGGGCCTGTATTGGATTTTTGCGGGGGGATTTTTGAGGGGGGATCTATTATAGTGCAAATAGTATAGAAAACCATCACCTCATTTTGAGCAATTGAACTTTGTCACGTTACATTTGAAACTAGAGAAAAAGTACAAAAATACAAACAAGCAGTAGTCATACAAAATACATTGCAAGTAATGCGTTAAAATTGCCACTCTAAACATGGTGGCGCTAAGATTGAGGAGGTCATGTGTGGAAGGGGGGGGGGTCAGGAGCTCCTGACCCAGATAACATAGTCACGGTCCCTCGGTAGAGTAGAGCATCCCGCACCTCCCGATCGACCTATCATGAGTTCCAATATCTGGTATATCTAACCCTGGAAATCAATTACATTAACCAACAGTAGAACAATGCAACTTTGACATTTAGTAAACCCTGTAAAATCAATAAGAAAAGGATATGTGGAGAAGGGTGCTTTAGATTCCTTCTATTCAGCGTGTGAACCTGTCATTTCTTAAGTTTCAGAGCATCAAGGGGGCTTCTGTTTATTCAAGACAGGTCTTTTACTTTGCTGAGGTATCCTTTGAGGTTGAGGTTGCCACTCTGGTGCATTAATCCGTAGGGCTGGAGGACCCGAAGGGGTGATAGCCGGATCATCAAAAGAGGGTTCCAGAAGTTTCCATCTCTGGAGAAATGAGCGGGCCTGTTGAGGCATCGAAGCTGTGTAAAGTTGACCATCTTTTGTGATAAGTAGCTTAACTGGGAAGCCCCACCGATATCTGATCCCTTGAGTATGGAGAATTCTAGTATAATAAGTGTAAGTTCTCCTCAAGTAAAGGGTGTGTGTAGAGAGATCTGGGAAGATCTGTATGTTCTCTAAATTTTCGGGTAGGGTCTTTCCCTTTAGGGAGGTGTTGAGGAGTTTGTTCTTGAAGACAAAGTAATGAAGCCTAGCCACTACATCCCTAGGTTTGTCCATTGCTATGTTTCTGGATCTCGCGATTCTATGAGCCCTGTCCATCATAAGATCACTGTCGGTGGCTTCGGGTATTAATTCCCTGAATAGCTCTTTCAGAAATGATTCTATGTCCTGTGATTGGAACGTTTCTGGGATGCCCCTGATCCGAACATTATTTCTGCGGGATCTGTCTTTCAGATCAGCCATTTTCTTCTCCATATCTGACATTTGGATAGCGAGAGATTCTGTATAAGCTAGGAGGTTAGAATGGTCAACAATGAGATCTTCCTGTTTTCTCTCTAATGTGTCCATCCTATCACCTATAGAGGCAATATCTCTATTCAATTCAGCAATAGATTTGTCAAATCTCTTTGTTAAAGAGTCATGATGGCTCGCCAATAATGTTGTAATGGTTTCAACTAGATCCGGGTGGGTTTCAAGGCTAGCCATTATGCGGGATAGAGAGGTCCTCAGAGATTTATCTGGTATAGAATTGGAATCAGAATTATCTTAATCTGAGGCCCCTTGGTGGATAGATGGGGTAAAGCGGTAGTGTTCTAGCATAGATTTCTTCTGTGTACCCGCCTGTTTATACTTCTTTCTTTGGCTGTGTGACATTGTTAGACTATAAGCAGGGTGGGTCTCTTGACATTCACGTTATATATGAGGTTGCTGCATCAGTTGGGCTAAACCCCAGATTTTCCAGTAATAAAGAAATGGAATAGGCCAGGGAGATAAAACTTTTTATTGATTTTCATCTGTGTTAAATATTTAATTCTGGATCCGGACTACTTAAAGGTACAGCTCTCTCTCATGCATAGGATGGAGACCACCAGAGACAGGATATTACAATACATAACATCTCCATACCCCCCTCCTAAAAAAAACATCAAAAGGCAAATGCCATTTAGGGCAACATACAGAGAGGGGTAGGTGTCAGCGAAGCAGCAGGCCCCTGGAGTAGTAGTTAGCAAGGTAGTGGTAAAACACTTATTTCTCCTGTTAAGTGTAGTCAGTCCACGGGTCATCCATTACTTATGGGATTATATCTCCTCCCTAACAGGAAGTGCAAGAGGATCACCCAAGCAGAGCTGCTATATAGCTCCTCCCCTCTACGTCATATCCAGTCATTCTCTTGCACCTAACTATAGATAGGACGTGTGAGAGGACTGTGGTGTGTTAAACTTAGTTTTTATTTCTTCAATCAAAAGTTTGTTATTTTAAACGGCACCGGAGTGTGTTGTTTCTTCTCAGGCAGCATTAGAAGAAGAATCTACCTTTGTCTATGATCTTAGCGGTCATAACTAAGATCCACTTGCTGTTCTCGGCCATTCTGAGGAGTGAGGTAACTTCAGAACAGGGGATAGCATGCAGGGCCCACCTGCAAGGAGGTATGTGCAGTAAATTATTTTCTAAGGAATGGAATTGACTGAGAAAATACTGCTAATACCGATGTAATGTAAGTGCAGCCTTAAATGCAGTAGTAGCGACTGGTATCAGGCTGATATGTATGTATGTATACTCTGAGGTATTTCTGGGGAATGGAATTTCACTAAGAAAATACTGTCTATATTAAAGTAATATTTGAGCCTGCACTGCAGTGAAAGCGACTAGCAGCAGGCTTAATAATAACACTTCATAATTTCCATTTTTAAAACGTTTACTGGCATGTTAATCGTTTTTTCTGAGGTACTTGGTGATAAAACTTTATGGGCATGATTTTTACCACATGGCTGTCGTTTGTTTCTGAATAAAAACAGTTTACTGAGCTTCCCCACTGTTGTAATATGAGTGGGAGGGGCCTATTTTAGCGCTTTATTGCGCAGTAAAAATTTAGTCACAGTCTTCCTATTTCTTCCTCCATGATCCAGGACGTCTCTACAGAGCCCAGGGGTCTCCAAAACTAGTTTTGAGGGAGGTAATCAGTCACAGCAGATCTGTGACAGTGTGTTTGACTGTGATAAAAAACGTTTATTATTTCAACTGTTATCCGTTTTGGGTATTAAGGGGTTAATCGTCCTTTTGCTTGTGGGTGCAATTCTCTGCTAACTTTATACATTTTCTGTTAAAATTTGGTTGTTTTAACATATTTGGTTCATCGTTAATTCAACTGTGTCACATTTTTATGTTTCTTAAAGGCGCAGTAGCGTTTTTTATATAGCTTGTAAATTTATTTAAAGGTTTTTTTCCAAGCTTGCTAGTGTTATTGCTAGTCTGTTTAAACATGTCTGACACAGATGAAGCTGTTTGTTCACTATGTTTAAAGGCCAATGTGGAGCCCAATAGAAATTTGTGCACTCAATGTATAGATGTTACTTTGAATAAAAGTCAAACTTTATATGTGAAAAATATATCACCAGACAACGAGGGGGAAGTTATGCCGACTAACTCTCCTCACGTGTCAGTACCTTCGCCTCCCGCTCAGGAGGTGCGTGATATTGTGGCGCCAAGTACATCAGGGCGGCCCATACAAATCACTTTGCAAGACATGGCTAATGTTATGACTGAAGTACTATCTAAATTGCCAGAATTAAGAGGTAAACGCGATCACTCTGGAATAAGAACAGAGTGCGCTGATAATAATAGAGCCATGTCTGATACTGCGTCACAATTTGCAGAACATGAGGACGGAGAGCTTCATTCTGTGGGTGACGGATCTGATCCAAGTAAACTGGATTCAGACATTTCAAATTTTAAATTTAAGCTTGAGAACCTCCGTGTATTACTAGGGGAGGTATTAGCGGCTCTGAATGATTGTAACACGGTTGCAATTCCAGAGAAAGTATGTAGGCTGGATAAATATTTTGCGGTACCGGCGTGTACTGACGTTTTTCCTATACCTAAATGGCTTACAGAAATTGTTAACAAGGATTGGGATAGACCCGGTGTGCCTTTTTCACCCCCTCCTATATTTAGAAAAATGTTTCCAATAGACGCCACCACATGGGACCTATGGCAGACGGTCCCTAAGGTGGAGGGAGCAGTTTCTACTCTGGCTAAGCGCACCACTATCCCGGTGGAGGATAGCTGTGCTTTTTCAGATCCAATGGATAAAAAGTTAGAGGGTTACCTTAAGAAAATGTTTGTTCAGCAAGGTTTTATATTACAACCCCTTGCATGCATTGCGCCTGTCACTGCTACGGCGGCATTCTGGTTTGAGTCTCTGGAAGAGACCCTTAGCACAGCTCCATTGGATGAGATTATGAACAAGCTTAAAGCCCTTAAGCTAGCTAATTCATTTATTTCTGATGCCGTAGTACACTTAACCAAACTTACGGCTAAGAACTCCGGATTCGCCATTCAAGCGCGTAAAGCGCTGTGGCTTAAATCCTGGTCAGCTGATGTGACTTCTAAATCTAAATTGCTTAATATTCCTTTCAAAGGGCAGACATTATTCGGGCCCGGTTTGAAAGAAATTATCGCTGACATTACTGGAGGTAAGGGCCATGCCCTGCCTCAAGACAGGGCCAAACCAAGGGCTAAACAGTCTAATTTTCGTGCCTTTCGTAACTTCAAGGCAGGAGCAGCATCAACTTCCTCCGCTCCAAGACAGGAAGGAACTGTTGCTCGCTACAGACAGGGCTGGAAACCTAACCAGTCCTGGAACAAGGGCAAGCAGGCCAGAAAACCTGCTGCTGCCACTAAGACAGCATGAAGTGAGGGCCCCCGATCCGGAAACGGATCTAGTGGGGGGCAGACTTTCTCTCTTCGCCCAGGCTTGGGCAAGAGATGTCCAGGATCCCTGGGCGTTGGAGATCATATCTCAGGGATATCTTCTGGACTTCAAAGCTTCTCCTCCACAAGGGAGATTTCATCTTTCAAGGTTATCAGCAAACCAGATAAAGAAAGAGGCGTTTCTACGCTGTGTACAAGACCTCTTACTAATGGGAGTGATCCACCCAGTTCCGCGGTCGGAACACGGGCAAGGATTCTATTCAAATCTGTTTGTGGTTCCCAAAAAAGAGGGAACCTTCAGACCAATCTTGGACTTAAAGATCCTAAACAAATTCCTAAGAGTTCCATCGTTCAAAATGGAAACTATTCGAACCATCTTACCCATGATCCAAGAGGTACATGACCACAGTGGATTTAAAGGATGCCTACCTTCACATACCGATTCACAAGGATCATTACCGGTATCTAAGATTTGCCTTCCTAAACAGGCATTACCAGTTTGTAGCTCTTCCCTTCGGGTTAGCTACGGCTCCAAGAATCTTTACAAAGGTTCTGGGCTCTCTTCTGGCGGTACTAAGACCGCGAGGCATAGCGGTAGCTCCATACCTAGACGACATTCTGATACAAGCGTCAAGTTTCCAAACTGCCAAGTCTCATACAGAGTTAGTTCTGGCATTTCTAAGGTCGCATGGGTGGAAGGTGCATCATTTGCTCATGTAATAAACTGCATTTATCATATCTATACCACCTTAGAAGTCTCTACTATTTGATCACACTACCTCTTGCCTCTATAGGCGCTATATACAACCCCCTTATTTGACTATTTTTCTTCCAGACCAGCTAGGAGGTCTCTGTATACCAGCTCGAGGTCAACCTTTGGCGCTCAATTTAAATACATGTTCCCACTATATCATGTATACCACATGCTGTGCTCTGTATCATGTATACCTCATGCTGTGCACTGTATCATGCATACCATATGCTGTGCTCTGTATCATGTATACCGCATGCTGTGCACTGTATCATGTATACCACATTTGCAGACATACATGAGCACTCTCTCTTAATGTTGCAAATTTTGTGATTCTAATTGGCTCTGCTGCTGCTACATATGTGTTGGCAAAGTTTGATTCTATCAAAGCGGGGATTCTCGGAGTCAGTGATTGATACCTTAATACAGGCTAGGAAACCTGTTACCAGGAAAATTTACCATAAAATATGGCGTAAATACTTATATTGGTGCGACTCCAAGAGTTACTCATGGAGTAAGGTTAGGATTCCTAGGATATTGTCTTTTCTACAAGAAGGTTTAGAAAAGGGTTTATCTGCTAGTTCGTTAAAGGGACAGATTTCAGCTCTGTCTATCCTTTTACACAAACGTCTGGCAGAAGTTCCAGACGTTCAGGCTTTTTGTCAGGCTTTGGCTAGGATTAAGCCTGTGTTTAAGACTGTTGCTCCGCCGTGGAGCTTAAACTTAGTTCTTAACGTTCTGCAAGGTGTTCCGTTTTAACCCCTTCATTCCATTGATATCAAGCTGTTATCTTGGAAAGTTCTGTTTTTAATGGCTATTTCCTCGGCTCGAAGAGTCTCTGAGTTATCGGCCTTACATTGTGATTCTCCTTATCTGATTTTTCATTCAGACAAGGTAGTTCTGCGTACTAAACCTGGGTTCTTACCTAAGGTAGTCACTAACAAGAATATCAATCAAGAGATTGTTGTTCCATCATTGTGCCCTAACCCTTCTTCAAAGAAGGAACGACTTCTGCACAATCTGGACGTCGTCCGTGCCCTGAAATTTTATTTGCAGGCAACTAAAGATTTTCGTCAAACTTCTTCCCTGTTTGTCGTTTATTCTGGACAGAGGAGAGGTCAAAAAGCTTCGGCTACCTCTCTCTCTTTTTGGCTTCGTAGCATAATACGTTTAGCCTATGAGACTGCTGGACAGCAGCCTCCTGAAAGGATTACGGCTCATTCTACTAGAGCTGTGGCTTCCACTTGGGCCTTTAAGAATGAGGCCTCTGTTGAACAGATTTGCAAGGCTGCAACTTGGTCTTCACTTCACACTTTTTCAAAATTTTACAAATTTGACACTTTTGCTTCTTCGGAGGCTGTTTTTGGGAGAAAGGTTCTACAGGCAGTGGTTCCTTCTGTTTAATGTTCCTGCCTTGTCCCTCCCATCATCCGTGTACTTTAGCTTTGGTATTGGTATCCCACAAGTAATGGATGACCCGTGGACTGAACACACTTAACAAGAGAAAACATAATTTATGCTTACCTGATAAATTTATTTCTCTTGTAGTGTAGTCAGTCCACGGCCCGCCCTGTTTTTTACGGCAGGTCTAAATTTTAATTAAACTCCAGTCACCACTGCACCCTATAGTTTCTCCTTTCTCGTTTGGTTTCGGTCGAATGACTGGATATGACGTAGAGGGGAGGAGCTATATAGCAGCTCTGCTTGGGTGATCCTCTTGCACTTCCTGTTAGGGAGGAGATATAATCCCATAAGTAATGGATGACCCGTGGACTGACTACACTACAGGAGAAATGAATTTATCAGGTAAGCATAAATTATATTTTCTTTTCCAACAGGTGTCTAACAATAATATATGGTTTCTTCAATCTAGTTGCAGACTTCTGTGTTTAAAGAAATTAAATATGGTGTTTTTCCCGCCTCTCCAAATCCTTGCTGTGTGTGGGTTCAAATAATGTTATGCGTGTCTATTATTTTTTCTGCTTTTCTAGCGTTCCCCTTCTTTATGTACTGTTATATCTTCTCAATCCTCTGAAGGGGGATCAGGTCTTATACAATTATCAAAATGCTTGTGGCCTCCTGCCAGCTGTCTAGGCTTGTAATTAAGTAATGCACTGCTTAAATAGGGATCTTAACTTATCTCTGTGGGTCAGTTGTGGTTCCTACAGTTAAATGTCCGTATTTGCTTACCCCTTGCAGGCTACTGTGCACCGGATGATGCTGGGTGCTATCCTGTGGCTTTGTGGTGTTTAGGCCCACTTTCAATTTGCTGAGTAGGCCGAAGCCGCTGTCTTTCCTGAGGCTGTACCGGTCCTGTTGCTCCAGGGAATTTTGTTGCACATTTTCTTTTAAATACTCCTTACCGGATCAACCAGCTTGCTTTTAGATGGTGCTGTCCCCGATTTACCTCCTGTTTACCGTGGTTTTTCGCCTTTTATAAGGTGTTTTTAACCACTTTTGGCAGAGCTCTTTCACTTTGCTTCTGCTCACACTGGCGTTAGCTCCGCCCCCGTATTTGTTTTCTTTGCGGTTAATAGATTAACTATGCAGATTCATTCTCAGGTGAAGTTTTTGTCCAGTTTCCCCCATGTAACTTCCCAAGTCACATGCTGTGCACTGTATCATGTATACCATATGCTGTGCACTGTATCATGTATACCATATGCTGTGCCCTGTATCATGTATACCGCATGCTGTGCACTGTATCATGTATACCACATGCTGTGCACTGTATCATGTATAATAAGGGGGGTGTATACAGCGCCTATAGAGGCAAGAGGTGGTGTGATCAAATAGTAGAGACTTCTAAGGTGGTATAGATATGATAAATGCAGTTTATTACATGAGCAAATGATAAAATGAGATATAAGTAAAAATAAAATACAAAGTGTAAAATCCTATGCGCTATACATAAAATCACTGAATTAAAAGCGTCAACAATAAATCAAATGAACGATAAAAAATTATTTCATAAATAGATCCTTTATTTATGTAATAATTTTTTATCGTTCATTTGATTTATTGTTGACGCTTTTAATTCAGTGATTTTATGTATAGCGCATAGGATTTTACACTTTGTATTTTATTTTTACTTATATCTCATTTTATCATTTGCTCATGTAATAAACTGCATTTATCATATCTATACCACCTTAGAAGTCTCTACTATTTGATCACACCACCTCTTGCCTCTATAGGCGCTGTATACAACCCCCTTATTTGACTATTTTTCTTCCAGACCAGCTAGGAGGTCTCTGTATACCAGCTCGAGGTCAATCTTTGGCGCTCGATTTAAATACATGTTCCCACTATATCATGTATACCACATGCTGTGCTCTGTATCATGTATACCTCATGCTGTGCACTGTATCATGCATACCATATGCTGTGCTCTGTATCATGTATACCGCATGCTGTGCACTGTATCATGTATACCACATTTGCAGACATACATGAGCACTCTCTCTTAATGTTGCAAATTTTGTGATTTTAATTGGCTCTGCTGCTGCTACATATGTGTTGGCAAAGTTTGCCAAGTGCTTGATTGCAACGTTTGGTGCCATTCTGTATATTGTCCTGTTTTTAGCTCAATTTACTATGGATCAGTTTGTGTTCCAATGCCAGTTTTGCATATTTCAAGGTATTTCACTGAGAAGGGCTCAAAAGTGTATGTATGTGGGTATATATGTGTATTTATATGTATATATTTGCTTATATGTGTGTATGGAGTCCTTTCCAGTCAAACACCTTGCCATATCTCTTTTAACCTCTTTTAAACTCAGTGGAAAAGAGTATTATGGAGTGATAAAGGAAAGTTTGACATTTTTTAGTTCAACCGTCGTTTTAGAAAACATCTAATGAAGAAAAGAAGAGGATTTTTAGAGTTTGTTCATCACCTGGATCGTTGTGGATAACATCTACTGAAGAAGAGAAGAGAATTTTTGGAGGATTTTCATCACCTTGTTCGTTGTGGATAACATCTACTGAAGAAAAGAAAAGGATTTTTGGAGGATTTTCATCACCTGGATCGTTGTGGATAATATCTAATGAAGAAAAGAAAAGGATTTTTGGAGGATTTTCACCACCGGGATTGTTGTGGATAACATCTAATGAAGAAAAGAAAAGGATTTTTGGAGGATTTTCATCACCTGGATCATTGTGGATAACATCTAATGAAGAAAATAAAAGGATTTTTGGAGGATTTTCACCACCGGGATTGTTGTGGATAACATCTAATGAAGAAAAGAAAATGATTTTTGGAGGATTTTCATCACCGGTATTGTTGTGGATAACATCTAATGAAGAAAAGAAAAGGATTTTTGGAGGATTTTCATAATCGGTTTCGTTCTGGATAACATCTAATGAAGAAAAGAAAAGGATTTTTGGAGGATTTTCATCACAGGGATCGTTGTGGATAATATCTAATGAAGAAAAGAAAAGGATTTTTGGAGGGTTTTCATCACAGGGATCGTTGTGGGTAACATCTAATGAAGAAAAGAAAAGGATTTTTGGAAGATTTTCATCACCGGGATCATTGTGGATAACATCTAATGAAGAAAAGAAAAGGATTTTTGGAGGATTTGCACCACCTGGATTGTTGTGGATAACATCTAATGAAGAAAAGAAAAGGATTTTTGGAGGATTTTCATCACCGGGATCGTTGTGGATAACATCTAATGAAGAAAAGAAAATTATTTTTGGAGGATTTTCATCACCGGGATCGTTGTGTATAACATCTAATGAAGAAAAGAAAAGGATTTTCAGAGGATTTTCATCACCTGGATCGTTGTGGATAAAATCTAATTGTCAGGGTTTTTTCCCTGTTGTGTTTGCGATGTGCTGCTGGCAGCCATTTTACTCACCTCTCACCTGACCATGGTGCATTGTGGGGGATGCTGCTTAATTCCTGCACTTCCTTTTATGGCCAAACTGCTGTGCATCATCCATGTGAAACAGGATGCAGTCTCAGAATTGTGATTTCATCACTTATTATTTAAAGGGCCTCTGTTCAGTATGCTTTGCCTTTGCGTTGTCTGAGACCTGTTTGTGAGAGTTCCTGTGTATTACCTGGCTGCCTGACGTCCTTCCTGGTTCCTGATCCCTGGCTTGTTCCCAACTCTGCTGTTTTCCTTGTTCCTGATTCCGGCTCGTCTGACTATTCGCTTTGGCTCCTGACTCAGCTTGTCTAACTACCAGTTCTGGTTTTGATTTCTGGCTTGTTATTTGACTTGTGGACTTTTTATTATTTTTTGCTATTAATAAAGGTGTGATTATTTTTGCACTTCTCGTCTCAGTCTGATTCCTGGCACCCTAACATTACACAATGGCCATGAATCCTGATAGTGCTAATAATCCACCTTTACCTGCCATCATTTCCAGGATGGATGTACAGGATCACCGCTTGGATCAATTTGCACTAGCCCTGCAAACCCTGCTGACTCGCACTGCACATTTGGACCAAAGTGTCCCGCAAGCTATGGCTGCTCCTGTTTCCGCTGCTGCACCTATGCCTACCAGGAGCATGTCCGGTTCTGCACCTCTACCTCAGCGATATGGAGGCGATCCTATTCAGTGCAGAGGGTTTTTGAACCAGGTGGGCATTTACTTTGAGATGTTACCTCAGGCGTTTCCCTCTGACAGAGCTAAGGTGGGATTTCTCATCTTGTTACTCTCTGACACCGCTCTTGCCAGGGCTAATCCCTTTGTGGGAGACTAATAAACCTGTGATTTCAAATTACCCTGAATTTGTGGCCTCCTTTCAAAGAGTATTTGATGTTCCGGCTCACTCCTCCTCTGCTGCTAAACAACTCATGTCCATTCAGCAAGGTACAAGATCTGTTGCTCAGTATGCTATTGAGTTCCGTACGCTTGCCGCAGAGGTAGGTTGGAACAATTAAGCCCTTGTTGCCGCCTTCTTTCATGGGCTCTCTGATGCGATTAAAGACGAAGTTGCTGCCAGAGATTTACCAGAGGATCTCAAGGCATTGGTGTCTTTTTTGATCCAAATTGACATCAGACTCAGAGAGAGGTCCTCTTTCAAGGAGCGCTTGCGGAAGCCTCCTGTTCCATTGTCTCCTACATGTTCGTTCCCACCCATACCTCCCTCTCCTCCCATGCCTCCTGGTCCCGAGTCACCAGGTACTGCTGAGCCAATGCAGCTGGGATTCACGCGCCTCTCCGCAGTGGAGAGGGCTTTTAGGAGGAGGGAGGGGCTCTGCCTCTAATGTGGGTTACAGGGCCACCTTTTGAAGTCTTGTCCTACACGGCCGGGAAACGCTCACACCTAAGGTCCTGTCGGGGGCAAACCTTGGGTGGTTTATCCTCGTCCCCGGAACCGCTTAAGGAGAAACCTTTGGTCACAGTTGTCCTTTTCTGGGTGGACTCGTCCATAGTCACGCAGTGTCATGAACTCCTCAGTTCCACCTTAACTTATGTTACTACATCTCACATACCACCTTAAGAATCAATTATCTGGCTCTCTTTTCCTTTAAAAGCTTTCCATTTCCCATACACCTTTGCTGGTTTATTGAAGGTAGCTCTGTCTCCTTCAACTGAAGCTACTTCTCATCTAAAGCAGAAGTCACCTGTTGCAACTGCAGCACACACGTCGCTCTAACAACTTCCAGCTTAACAGACACAGGCCGCAATCTGTAGAGAGGATCAGAGAAGCTGCACGCACACAGCTGCTAGAGCCAGGTTCCGTATACAAGTGTTAGCATTGCCGTTAAGACTGTGAACTTATCTTTACCGTATGGTGTAATGTTTAACAGCACAGCAAGCTGATACAGTATTCTTAACACTGTTTACAAATCTTTACTGCAAGACAGACTTAGCAGACAGACTTAATCACATGATACATACAAACTATTTACCAGAGAATACTCATAATCAGACTAAAGAAACAGCAATCGAATTGCTGATCATTACACGCAGGCTCTTGTTGACTCCGGTGCTGCAGGCTATTTCATTGACAGTGCTTTTGTATCAAAGCACTCCATTCCTGTTTTGCCTCGGTCCATTCCGCTTGCTATTGAGGCCATTGATGGTAGGCCCCTTCAGCCTGCACTCGTTACTCACGAAACTGCTCCGTTGTCCATGACTGTTGGGGATCTCCATTTTGAAACCCTCCAGTTCCAGGTGATAAACTCTCCGCAGTTTCCGGTTGTTCTGGGTTATCCCTGGCTCCAAAAGCACAATCCCAGTCTCGACTGGCGCAGGTCCGAAATTTTGTTGTGGTCCCCGCAATGTATTTCCTCTTGTCTTCGGAAACCAGTTAAAGTCTTGTGCACTTCTTCGGTATCTCAATTGCCAGAGGAGTACCGAGAGTTCCTAGACGTGTTTGACAAGGTGCGTGCCGGTACATTGCCTCCTTACCGGTCCTACGATTGTGCCGTAGACCTGCAACCCGGAGCCATTCCTCCTCAGGGCCGGGTGTACCCTCTGTCTGTTGCAGAGAATTGTGCTATGGAGGAGTATGTTGCCGATGCTCTGTCGTGGGGGATTATCCGCAAATCCTGCTCTCCTGCAGGGGCTGGCTTCTTCTTTGTGAAGAAAAAAGGTGGCGAGTTAAGACCATGTATCGATTATAGGGGTCTTAATCGTCTTACCATTAAGAATGCTTACCCTATTCCGCTTATTACGGAACTCTTTGACCACCTCAAGGGAGCTACGGTCTTTACTAAACTTGATTTGAGAGCAGCGTACAATCTCATTAGGATTAAGGAGGGCCACAAATGGAAAACAGCATTTAACACCAGGAGCGGGCATTATGAGTATCTTGTAATGCCCTTTGGCCTATGTAATGCTCCTGCTGTTTTTCAGGAATTTATTAATGATGTCCTATGAGATATGTTGCAACAGTGTGTTGTGGTGTACTTAGATGACATCCTCATACACTCACCCACACTTGAGGCTCATCGTTCTGATGTTACACGGGTTCTTCAGAGACTACGTGAGAACAGCCTGTTTTGTAAACTTGAGAAATGTGAGTTCCATCAGACTCAAGTAACCTTCCTAGGTTATGTTATCTCCGTTGCAGGGTTCTCCATGGATCCTGACAAGTTATCTGCAGTTCTGCAGTGGCCTCGCCCAGTTGGTCTTCGGTCTATTCAACGTTTTTTGGGGTTCGCCAATTACTATAGAAAGTTTATTAAAAACTTTTCTTGCTTAGTCAAACCTATCACAGACATGACCCGTAAAGAGAATGATCCACTCCATTGGTCACCTACTGCCATTAAGGCCTTTGATAGTCTTAAGACTGCCTTTGCTGCCGCTCCAGTTCTGGCTCATCCTAACCCTGTCCTGCCTTTCGTTCTTGAGGTTGATGCGTCTGAGACTGGAGTAGGTGCCCTCTTGTCTCAACGTCCTACGCCTGACGGTTCCTTGCATCCGTGTGGTTTCTTCTCTAAGAAATTGTCTCCAGCGGAGTGCAATTATGAAATTGGCGACAGGGAATTACTGGCCATAATTTTGGCACTTAAGGAATGGAGGCATCTTCTCGAGGGTACTAGCGTGCCAGTGCTCATTTTTACTGATCACAAGAATTTAACTTATCTATCTGAAGCAAAACGTTTGTCGCCCCGACAGGCCAGATGGGCGCTATTTTTGTCTCGGTTTAATTATGTGGTCTCCTAC
The DNA here is from genome assembly GCF_027579735.1 of Bombina bombina. NCBI lineage: Eukaryota > Metazoa > Chordata > Amphibia > Anura > Bombinatoridae > Bombina > Bombina bombina. The sequence goes on from NC_069504.1 coordinate 1,111,526,936, forward strand.
CTGCCTGGTAGTAAGAATGTTAGGGCTGATGCCCTCTCTCGACAATTTTCGCCTCTGACCAAGGAGGAGTCTGTACCTACTCCTGTTATACCTCCTGACCATATTTTGGCTACCATACGTACTAATTTGACTTCTCCCTTGGGGGAGGAGATCCTGGCTGCACAAACCAATGCATCTCCTGAGAAACCTAGTGGTAAGTGTTTTGTTCCTGAGAATCTTCTAACTAAACTTTTGCACACTTACCACTATCCTAAAGCCGCAGGTCACCCAGGCAAGAACCAAATGATTTGGTCTGTCACTCGACAATTCTGGTGGCCAGGTCTTCGTTCTGATGTTGCTGTGTATGTTGCCTTCTGCTCAGTTTGTGCACAGAATAAGACTCCTCGACGTCTTCCTGTGGGTCTTCTTCAACCTATTGCTAATGGTGAGCGTCCTTGGACACATCTTTCCATGGACTTCATTGTTGAGCTCCCTGTTTCCAATGGCAATACTGTTATCCTTATGGTGGTTGACCGTTTTTCTAAAATGTCACATTGCATTCCCTTGATTAAGCTGCCTACCGCTCAGGAGCTTGCTTCAATTTTTGCCCGGGAGGTCTTCCGTTTACATGGGTTACCCAAGGAGATAGTGTCGGACTGGGGTAGCCAGTTTGTCTCCAGATTTTGGCGTTCCTTTTGTGCTCAAATGGGGATCCAGCTTTCCTTCTCCTCGGCATATCACCCTCAATCCAATGGGGCTGCAGAACGGTCTAATCAAGCTCTGGAACAGTTCCTCCGTTGCTTTGTCTCAGATCACCACAATAATTGGTCTGAACTGTTACCTTGGGCAGAGTTTGCTCGTAATAGTGCTATTAATGCTTCCTCCAAGATATCCCCGTTCATGGCGAATTATGGGTTTCAACCATCTTTGTTGCCCGATTCATTCATGTCTCAGGGTATTCCGGCTTTGGAGAAGCATCTCCGGCAACTCCATTCCACGTGGGTGCAGATTCAGGATTGCCTTCATCGTGCTATGCAGCGCCAAAAGTTCCAGGCTGATCGTAGGCGTCTGCCCGCACCTTCCTACCAGGTTGGTGAGAGAGTTTGGCTGTCCTTCCGCAACTTGAACCTTTGTGTGCCTTCCAATAAATTGGCTCCCCGTTATGTTGGTTCTTTTCGAATACTCCGACGGGTTAATCCTGTGGCCTACGCTCTTGACCTTCCTCCTGCTATGCGCATCTACAATGTTTTTCATGTCTCCCTCTTGAAACCATTGGTTTTTAATCGGTTTACCACTGTGTTGCCTTGTTCCCGTCCTATGGCAAAAGGAGGGTTGGAGAAAAGGAGCGCCAAGAAAAGGCAAGGCCTCGGGAGTGGGTATATATAGATTAACTGTATGTCGGCGTTTATCCTTATTAGGACACTAATAGGGTGCAGATGGCCCCACAGATTGCTAAAGATTGGTACAATGTTGTATATCAGTAATACAGTTTGTACAAATAAAATATAACACAATTTATTACATATAAAAAATGACACAATCAATTACATATAAAACATAAGTGGGTTATACCACTACGCATGGATCCATGTAACATAAAAGCATAAAATGTGTATGTGTGTTTATATATCCTAAAATCCTAAAATGTTATAAAATATATTGGGTTAAATCTAGTCCTCACTATGGGATGACTCAAGGTAAATGACTAAAGGACGTGTTATGAATGAAAGCACATCAATATCCTTAGTTATAAATATTTAGTTATAAATATTTAAGTTCCATAATCTTATCATATTGCAGGTGTACCAAAAACTGTGTGATCGGAAGTGTGGTGAAGAATATATACTAAATGATAATATAAATCCAGATATTAGATACGTGATCAAAAAATGTGATAAAAAAATAGCTAGTATGTGCACAAACTAGTAGGAAAAAATCAAAATATGCAAATATTTAGCCACAAAAGATTTTTGCGTATTCCGGTGAGAACACACAAATGGGTGAAAAATAAAAATAAGAAATGGGTATTGTGGAAATCCGCAAATGATAAAGTATAATGTGGAAGTCTGTGGATAATGAAAAGTAGTATAATGTGAAGAATCCTTGAAAAAGTATACAAAAAATGGAGGTGGGTAAATAGATCCAAAAAATATATATCCTGGAGATGTCCAAAAATAATGTGTAAGTTAATATTTAAGAAATTTAAATCCAAAATTATTGTTCACAAAAGTCAAATGTTGGTGATCCAAGTGAAAAAAGCTATTCAATAAAACAGTTCAAATCCTTAAATGCCACGTGAAAAATTATAACAAAATATGAGCTGTGTAAAATAGTAAAAGGCTGGGAAATCCTCAAGACCTGTAAACAGAAAATGGTAACATAGTATAATACTGTTATGGGATTAATAAATCATAAAATATAGCTCACCATATAATTGCCAACGCGTTTCGGCCCACAGCTTGGGCCTTTTTCAAGACTAGTATATATAGTAGATATACTAGTCTTGAAAAAGGCCCCAGCTGTGGGCCGAAACGCATTGGCAATTATATGGTGAGCTATATTTTATGATTTATTAATCCCATAACAGTATTATACTATGTTACCATTTTCTGTTTACAGGTCTTGAGGATTTCCCAGCCTTTTACTATTTTACACAGCTCATATTTTGTTATAATTTTTCACGTGGCATTTAAGGATTTGAACTGTTTTATTGAATATCTTTTTTCACTTGGATCACCAACATTTGACTTTTGTGAACAATAATTTTGGATTTAAATTTCTTAAATATTAACTTACACATTATTTTTGGACATCTCCAGGATATATATTTTTTGGATCTATTTACCCACCTCCATTTTTTGTATACTTTTTCAAGGATTCTTCACATTATACTACTTTTCATTATCCACGGACTTCCACATTATACTTTATCATTTGCGGATTTCCACAATACCCATTTCTTATTTTTATTTTTCACCCATTTGTGTGTTCTCACCGGAATTCGCAAAAATCTTTTGTGGCTAAATATTTGCATATTTTGATTTTTTCCTACTAGTTTGTGCACATACTAGTTATTTTTTGATCACATTTTTTTGATCACGTATCTAATATCTGGTTTTATATTATCATTTAGTATATATTCTTCACCACACTTCCGATCACACAGTTTTTGGTACACCTGCAATATGATAAGATTATGGAACTTAAATATTTATAACTAAATATTTATAACTAAGGATATTGATGTGCTTTCATTCATAACACGTCCTTTAGTCATTTACCTTGAGTCATCCCATAGTGAGGACTAGATTTAACCCAATATATTTTATAACATTTTAGGATTTTAGGATATATAAACACACATACACATTTTATGCTTTTATGTTACATGGATCCATGCGTAGTGGTATAACCCACTTATGTTTTATATGTAATTGATTGTGTCATTTTTTATATGTAATAAATTGTGTTATATTTTATTTGTACAAACTGTATTACTGATATACAACATTGTACCAATCTTTAGCAATCTGTGGGGCCATCTGCACCCTATTAGTGTCCTAATAAGGATAAACGCCGACATAAAGTTAATCTATATATACCCACTCCCGAGGCCTTGCCTTTTCTTGGCGCTCCTTTTCTCCAACCCTCCTTTTGCCATATCTATCTGTGGGTATTTGGGAACCCACCCGAAACAGGAGCCATAGGTCTATTTTTCAGAGCGCTGTGAGCTACAACAATTCGTTCCCGTCCTATCTTTGTTGACAACCATTAGGAGTATGAGGTCAGCAGCATTATTGACTCTCGTATGTCCAGGGGCCGTGTACAGTATTTGGTTCACTGGAGAGGTTACGGTCCGGAGGAGCGTTCTTGGGTTCCCTCCTCTGATGTTCATGCTCCCGCCCTCCTCCATGCCTTCCATGCTCGTTTCCCCAATAAGCCTTTTGTCCTCCCGCTGGGGAGGGGTCGTTGAGGGGAGGGTACTGTCAGGGTTTTTTCCCTATTGTGTTTGCCATGTGCTGCTGGCAGCCATTTTACTCACCTCTCTTCCTGACCATGGTGCATTGTGGGGGATGCTGCTTAATTCCTGCACTTCCTTTTATGGCCAAACTGCTGTGCATCATCCATGTGAGACAGGATGCAGTCTCAGAATTGTGATGTCATCACTTATTTTTTTAAAGGGCCTCTGTTCAGTATGCTTTGCCTTTGCGTTGTCTGAGACCTGTTTGTGAGAGTTCCTGTGTATTACCTGGCTGCCTGACGTCCTTCCTGGTTCCTGATCCCTGGCTTGTTCCCGACTCTGCTTTTTACCTTGTTCCTGATTCCGGCTCGTCTGACTATTCGCTTTGGCTCCTGACTCAGCTCGTCTGACTACCAGTTCTGGTTTTGATTCCTGGCTTGTTATTTGACTTGTGGACTTTTTATTATTTTTTGCTATTAATAAAGCTGTGATTATTTTTGCACTTCTCGTCTCAGTCTGATTCCTGGCACCCTGACACTAATGAAGAAAAGGATTTTCACAGGATTTTCATCACCTTGATCGTTGTGGATAACATCTAATGAATAAAAGAAAAGGATTTTTGGAGGATTTTCATCACCTGGATCATTGTGGATAACATCTAATGAAGAAAAGAAAAGGATTTTTGGAGGATTTTCATCACCTGGATCATTGTGGATAACATCTAATGAAGAAAAGAAAAGGATTTTTGGAGGATTTTAATCACCAGGATCGTTGTGGAGAACATCTAATAAAGAAAAGAAAAGGATTTTTGGAGGATTTTCATCACCGGGATCATTGTGGAGAACATCTAATGAAGAAAAGAAAAGGATTTTCGGAGGATTTTCATCACCTGGATCGTTGTGGATAACATCTAATGAAGAAAAGAAAAGGATTTTTGGAGGATTTTCATCACCGGGATCGTTGTGGAGAACATCTAATGAAGAAAAGAAAAGGATTTTTGGAGGATTTTCATCACCGGGATCATTGTGGAGAACATCTAATGAAGAAAAGAAAAGGATTTTCGGAGGATTTTTATCACCTGGATCGTTGTGGATAACATCTAATGAAGAAAAGAAAAGGATTTTTGGAGGATTTTCATCACCGGGATCGTTGTGGAGAACATCTAATGAAGAAAAGAAAAGGATTTTTGGAGGATTTTCATCAACGGGATCGTTGTGGAAAACATCTAATTAAAAAAAGAAGATGAGCCTTTGCTTTTTTTTTTTTTTTGCTTCCAGGAATTTTTTTTTTTCATCGCCAGGATCGTTGTGGATTAAATCTGATGAAGACTTTAGATGGTGAGTAAAAATACTTGTTGTTTCTTGCTATTTTTTACTGCTAATAGTAACTATAAAGGGTTTAGGTTGCAGTGGGGTTATGTTGCTTGAGGGGTTAACAGTGTAAAGGGTTAAGGTTGTGGTGGGTGTTATGTTGCTTTAGGGGTTAATAGTGTAAAGGGTTAAGGTTGTGGTGGGTGTTAGTTTGCTTAAGGGGTTAAAAGTGTAAAGGGTTAAGGTTGTGGTGGGTGTTATGTTGATTTAGGTGTTAATAGTGTAAAGGGTTAAGGTTGTGGTGGGTGTTATGTCCCTTTAGGGGTTAATAGTGTAAAGGGTGAAGGTTGTGGTGGGTGTTATGTTGCTTTAGGGGTTAATAGTGTACAGGGTTAAGGTTCTGGTGGGTGTTATGTTGCTTTAGGGGTTAATAGTGTAAAGGGTTAAGGTTGTGGTGGGTGTTATTGTGCTTTAGGGGTTAATAGTGTAAAGGGTTTGGGTTGTGGTGGGGGTTATGTTGCTTTAGGGGTTAATAGTTTAAAGGGTTTAGGTTGTGGTGGGGTTTATGTTGCTTAAGAGGTTAATAGTGTAGGGGACTTAGGTAGCGGTGGGCCTAACAGCACTTTATATGTATATGCAATTATTTACGTATATGTATTTTATTGTATAATTCAATAATATGTATTATAAGTATTGTTTCTATTTTAATAAGGTGTTATGTTTGTTTTTTCATGTTTTTTTATAGGAAGAAGATGTATTCTTCGTGACTTTATTATTATGAAACCATTGTTTTTTAATCGGTTTACCACTGTGTTGCCTCGTTCCCGTCCTATCTTTGTTGACAACCATGAGGAGTATGAGGTCAGCAGCATTATTGACTCTCGTATGTCCAGGGGCCGTGTACAGTATTTGGTTCACTGGAGAGGTTACGGTCCGGAGGAGCGTTCTTGGGTTCCCTCCTCTGATGTTCATGCTCCCGCCCTCCTCCGTGCCTTCCATGCTCATTTCCCCAATAAGCCTTTTGTCCTCCCGCGGGGGAGGGGTCGTTGAGGGGAGGGTACTGTCAGGGTATTTTCCCTGTTGTGTTTGCCATGTGCTGCTGGCAGCCATTTTACTAACCTCTCTTCCTGACCATGGTGCATTGTGGGGGATGCTGCTTAATTCCTGCACTTCCTTTTATGGCCAAACTGCTGTGCATCATCCATGTGAGACAGGATGCAGTCTCAGAATTGTGATGTCATCACTTATTATTTAATGGGCCTCTGTTCAGTATGCTTTGCTTTTGCGTTGTCTGAGACCTGTTTGTGAGATTTCCTGTGTATTACCTGGCTGCCTGACGTCCTTCCTGGTTCCTGATCCCTGGCTTGTTCCCGACTCTGCTGTTTTCCTTGTTCCTGATTCCGGCTCGTCTGACTATTCGCTTTGGCTCCTGACTCAGCTCGTCTGACTACCAGTTCTGGTTTTGATTCCTGGCTTGTTATTTGACTTGTGGACTTTTTATTATTTTTTGCTATTAATAAAGCTGTGATTATTTTTGCACTTCTTGTCTCAGTCTGATTCCTGGCACCCTGACACTAATGAAGAAAAGGATTTTTGCAGGATTTTCATCACCTTGATCGTTGTGGATAACATCTAATGAAGAAAAGAAAAGGATTTTTGGAGGATTTTCATCACCGGGATCGTTGTGGAGAACATCTAATGAAGAAAAGAAAAGGATTTTTGGAGGATTTTCATCACCGGGATCGTTGTGGAGAACATCTTATGAAGAAAAGAAAAGGATTTTCGGAGGATTTTCATCACCTGGATCGTTGTGGATAACATCTAATAAAGAAAAGAAAAGGATTTTTGGAGGATTTTCATCACCTGGATCATTGTGGATAACATCTAATGAAGAAAAGAAAAGGATTTTTGGAGGATTTTTATCACCTGGATCGTTGTGGATAACATCTAATGAAGAAAATAAAAGGATTTTTGGAGGATTTTCATCACCGGGATCGTTGTGGAGAACATCTAATGAAGAAAAGAAAAGGATTTTTGGAGGATTTTCATCACCGGGATCGTTGTGGAGAACATCTTATGAAGAAAAGAAAAGGATTTTCGGAGGATTTTCATCACCTGGATCGTTGTGGATAACATCTAATTAAGAAAAGAAAAGGATTTTTGGAGGATTTTCATCACCTGCATCATTGTGGATAACATCTAATGAAAAAAAGAAAAGGATTTTTGGAGGATTTCCATCACCTGGATCATTGTGGAAAACATCTAATGAAGAAAAGAAAAAGATTTTTGGAGGATTTTCATCACCTGGATTGTTGTGGAGAACATCTAATGAAGAAAAGAAAAGGATTTTTGGAGGATTTTCATCACCGGGATCGTTGTGGAGAACATATAATGAAGAAAACAAAAGGATTTTCGGAGGATTTTCATCACCTGGATCGTTGTGGATAACATCTAATGAAGAAAAGAAAAGGATTTTTGGAGGATTTTCATCACCTGGATATTTGTTGATAACATCTAATGAAGAAAATAAAAGGATTTTTGGAGGATTTTCATCACCGGGATCATTGTGGAGAACATCTAATGAAGAAAAGAAAAGGATTTTTGGAGGATTTTCATCACCGGGATCATTGTGGAGAACATCTAATGAAGAAAAGAAAAGGATTTTTGGAGGATTTTCATCACCGGGATCGTTGTGGAGAACATCTAATGAAGAAAAGAAAAGGATTTTCGGAGGATTTTCATCACCTGGATCGTTGTGGATAACATCTAATGATGAAAAGAAAAGGATTTTTGGAGGATTTTCATCACCTGGATCATTGTGGATAACATCTAATGAAGAAAAGAAAAGGATTTTTGGAGGATTTTCATCACCGGGATCGTTGTGGAGAACATCTAATGAAGAAAAGAAAAAGATTTTCGGAGGATTTTCATCACCTGGATCGTTGTGGATAACATCTAATGAAGAAAAGAAAAGGATTTTTGGAGGATTTTCATCACCTGGATCGTTGTGGATAACATCTAATGAAGAAAAGAAAAGGATTTTTGGAGGATTTTCATCACTGGGATCGTTGTGGAGAACATCTAATGAAGAAAAGAAAAGGATTTTTGGAGGATTTTCATCACCGGGATCGTTGTGGAGAACATCTAATGAAGAAAAGAAAAGGATTTTCGGAGGATTTTCATCACCTGGATCGTTGTGGATGACTTCTAATGAAGAAAAGAAAAGGATTTTTGGAGGATTTTCATCACCTGGATCGTTGTGGATAACATCTAATGAAGAAAATAAAAGGATTTTCGGAGGATTTTCATCACCGGGATCATTGTGGATAACATCTAATGAAGAAAAGAAAAGGATTTTTGGAGGATTTTCATCACCGGGATCGTTGTGGAGAACATCTAATGAAGAAAAGAAAAGGATTTTTGGAGGATTTTCATCACCTGGATCATTGTGGATAACATCTAATGAAGAAAAGAAAAGGATTTTTGGAGGATTTTCATCACCTGGATCGTTGTGGAGAACATCTAATGAAGAAAATGATTTTTGGAGGATTTTCATCACCGGGATCGTTGTGGAGAACATCTAATGAAGAAAAGAAAAGGATTTTCGGAGGATTTTCATCACCTGGATCGTTGTGGATAACATCTAATGAAGAAAAGAAAAGGATTTTTGGAGGATTTTCATCACCTGGATCGTTGTGGATAACATCTAATGAAGAAAAGAAAAGGATTTTTGGAGGATTTTTTTCACCGGGATCGTTGTGGAGAACATCTAATGAAGAAAAGAAAAGGATTTTTGGAGGATTTTCATCACCGGGATCGTTGTGGAGAACATCTAATGAAGAAAAGAAGATGAGCCTTTGCTTTTTTTTTTTTTTTTGCTTCCAGGAATTTTTTTTTTTCATCGCCAGGATCGTTGTGTATTAAATCTGATGAAGACTTTAGATGGTGAGTAAAAAACATAATTTATGCTTACCTGATAAATTCCTTTCTTCTGTAGTGTGATCAGTCCACGGGTTATCATTACTTGTGGGATATTAACTGCTCCCCTACAGGAAGTGCAAGAGGATTCAACCAGCAGAGTTGCTATATAGCTCCTCCCCTCTACGTCACCTCCAGTCATTCGATCAAGGACCAACGAGAAAGGAGAAGCCAAGGGTGTAGTGGTGACTGGAGTATAATTTAAAAAATATTTACCTGCCTTAAAAAACAGGGCGGGCCGTGGACTGATCACACTACAGAAGAAAGGAATTTATCAGGTAAGCATAAATTATGTTTTCTTCTGTTAAGTGTGATCAGTCCACGGGTCATCAATACTTGTGGGATACCAATACCAAAGCAAAAGTACACGGATGACGGGAGGGATAGGCAGGCTCTTTATACAGAAGGAACCACTGCCTGAAGAACCTTTCTCCCAAAAATAGCCTCCGAGGAAGCAAAAGTGTAAAATTTGGAAAAAGTATGAAGCGAAGACCAAGTTGCAGCCTTGCAAATCTGTTCAACAGAGGCCTCATTCTTAAAGGCCCAAGTGGAAGCCACAGCTCTAGTGGAATGAGCTGTAATTCTTTCAGGAGGCTGCTGTCCAGCAGTCTCATAAGCTAAACGAATTATGCTACGAAGCCAAAAAGAGAGAGAGGTAGCAGAAGCTTTTTGACCTCTCCTCTGACCAGAGTAAACGACAAACAGGGAAGACGTTTGTCGAAAATCTTTAGTTGCCTGTAAATAAAATTTAAGGGCACGAACTACATCCAGATTGTGCAAAAGACGTTCCTTCCTCGAAGAAGGATTTGGGCACAAGGATGGAACAACAATCTCCTGATTGATATTCCTGTTAGTGACTACCTTAGGTAAGAACCCAGGCTTAGTACGCAGAACTACCTTATCCGAGTGAAAAATCAAATAAGGAGAATCACAATGTAAGGCTGATAACTCAGAGACTCTTCGAGCCGAGGAAATAGCCATTAAAAATAGAACTTTCCAAGATAACAACTTTATATCAATGGAATGAAGGGGTTCAAACGGAACACCCTGTAAAACGTTAAGAACAAGGTTTAAACTCCATGGTGGAGCCACAGCTTTAAACACAGGTTTAATCCTGGCCAAAGCCTGACAAAAAGCCTGAACGTCTGGAACTTCTGACAGACGCTTGTGTAACAGAATGGACAGAGCTGAGATCTGTCCCTTTAAGGAACTAGCGGATAACCCCTTTTCTAAACCTTCTTGTAGAAAAGACAATATCCTAGGAATCCTAACCTTACTCCAAGAGTAACCTTTGGATTCGCACCAATATAGGTATTTATGCCATATTTTATGGTAAATCTTTCTGGTAACAGGCTTCCTAGCCTGTATTAAGGTATCAATAACTGACTCAGAAAAACCACGCTTTGATAAGATCAAGCGTTCAATTTCCAAGCAGTCAGCTTCAGAGAAGTTAGATTTTGATGTTTGAAAGGACCCTGAATCAGAAGGTCCTGTTTCAGAGGTAACGACCAAGGTGGACAGAATGACATGTCCACCAGATCTGTATACCAAGTCCTGCGTGGCCATGCAGGCGCTATTAGAATCACTGATGCTTTCTCCTGTTTGATTCTGGCAATCAATCGAGGAAGCATCGGGAAAGGTGGAAACACATAAGCCATCCTGAAGGTCCATGGTGCTGTCAAGGCATCTATCAGGACCGCTCCCGGATCCCTGGATCTGGACCCGTAGCGCGGAAGCTTGGCGTTCTGTCTAGACGCCATGAGATCTATCTCTGGTTTGCCCCAACGTCGAAGTATTTGGGCAAAGACCTCTGGATGAAATTCCCACTCCCCCGGATGAAAAGTCTGACGACTTAAGAAATCCGCCTCCCAGTTCTCCACTCCCGGGATGTGGATTGCAGACAGGTGGCAAGAGTGAGACTCTGCCCAGTGAATTATCTTCGATACTTCCATCATTGCTAGGGAGCTTCTTGTCCCTCCCTGATGGTTGATATAAGCTACAGTCGTGATGTTGTCCGACTGGAACCTGATGAACCCCCGAGTTGCTAACTGGGGCCAAGCCAGAAGAGCATTGAGGACTGCTCTCAATTCTAGAATGTTTATTGGAAGAAGACTCTCCTCCTGATTCCATAGTCCCTGAGCCTTCAGAGAATTCCAGACAGCGCCCCAACCTAGTAGGCTGGCGTCTGTTGTTACAATTGACCAGTCTGGCCTGCTGAATGGCATTCCCCTGGACAGATGTGGCCGATAAAGCCACCATAGAAGAGAATTTCTGGTCTCTTGAATGGAATGAAGGACACGGCATGCATTTTGAAGTTTTGTTAACCTGTCCTCTGTCAGGTAAATCTTCATTTCTACAGAATCTATCAGAGTCCCCAGGAAGGGAACTCTTGTGAGTGGAAAGAGAGAACTTTTCTCTTCGTTCACTTTCCATCCATGCGACCTTAGAAATGCCAGTACTATCTCTGTATGAGATTTGGCAGTTTGAAAGCTTGAAGCTTGTATCAGTATGTCGTCTAAGTACGGAGCTACTGAAATTCCTCGCGGTCTTAGTACCGCCAGAAGAGTGCCCAGAACCTTTGTGAAGATTCTTGGAGCCGTAGCCAGTCTGAATGGAAGAGCTACAAACTGGTAATGCCTGTCTAAAAAGGCAAACCTTAGATACCGGTAATGACTTCTGTGAATCGGTATGTGAAGGTAAGCATCCTTTAAATCCACTGTGGTCAAGTACTGACCCTCTTGGATCATGGGCAAAATTGTTCGAATAGTTTCCATCTTGAACGATGGAACTCTTAGGAATTAGTTTAGGATCTTTAAATCCAAGATTGGCCTGAAGGTTCCCTCTTTTTTGGGAACTACAAACAGATTTGAGTAAAACCCTTGTCCTTGTTCCAACCGCGGAACTGGATGGATCACTCCCATTAACAAAAGATCTTGTACGCAGCGTAGAAACGCTTCCTTCTTTGTTAGGTTTGTTGACAACCTTGACAGATGAAATCTCCCTCTTGGGGGAGAGGATTTGAAGTCCAGAAGGTATCCCTGAGATATGATCTCTAACGCCCAGGGATCCTGAACATCTCTTGCCCAAGCCTGGGCGAAGAGGGAAAGTCTGCCCCCCACTAGATCCGGTCCCGGATCGGGGGCCCTCAATTCATGCTGTCTTAGGGGCAGCAGCAGGTTTTCTGGCCTGTTTGCCCCTGTTCCAGGACTGGTTAGGTTTCCAGCCTTGTCTGTAGCGAGCAACAGCTCCTTCCTGTTTTGGTGCAGAGGAAGTTGATGCTGCTCCTGCTTTGAAATTACGAAAGGAACGAAAATTGGACTGTCTAGCCTTGGCTTTGGCCTTGTCCTGAGGCAGGGCATGACCTTTACCTCCTGTAATGTCATCAATAATCTCTTTCAAGCACGAATAAGGTCTGCCCTTTGAAAGGAATATTAAGCAATTTAGATTTAGACGTAACATCAGCTGACCAGGATTTTAGCCACAGAGCTCTGCGTGCCTGAATGGCGAATCCTGAATTTTTAGCCGCAAGTTTAGTTAAATGTACTACGGCATCTGAAATAAATGAATTAGCTAACTTAAGGAATTTAAGTTTGTGTGTGATGTCATCTAGTGTGGATGATTGAAGTGTCTCTTCCAGAGACTCAAACCAAAATGCTGCTGCAGCCGTGACAGGCGCAATACATGCAAGAGGTTGCAATATAAACCCTTGTTGAACAAACATTTTCTTAAGGTAACCCTCTAATTTTTTATCCATTGGATCTGAAAAAGCACAGCTATCCTCCACTGGGATAGTGGTACGCTTAGCTAAAGTAGAAACTGCTCCCTCCACCTTAGGGACCATTTGCCATAAGTCCCGTGTGGCGGCGTCTATTGGAAACATTTTTCTGAATATAGGAGGGGGTGAGAAAGGCACACCGGGTCTATCCCACTCCTTAGTAACAATGTCAGTAAGTCTCTTAGGTATAGGAAAAACGTCAGTACTCGTCGGTACCACAAAATATTTATCCAACCTACACATTTTTTCTGGGATTGCAACTGTGTTACAATCATTCAGAGCCGCTAATACCTCCCCTAGTAACACACGGAGGTTCTCAAGCTTAAATTTAAAATTTGAAATGTCTGAGTCCAGTTTATTTGGATCAGAACCGTCACCCACAGAATGAAGCTCTCCGTCTTCACGTTCTGCAAACTGTGACGCAGTATCAGACATGGCCCTTGCATTATCAGCGCACTCTGTTCTCATCCCAGAGTGATCACGTTTACCTCTTAGTTCTGGTAGTTTAGCCAAAACTTCAGTCATAACAGTAGCCATATCTTGTAATGTGATTTGTAATGGCCGCCCAGATGCACTCGGCGCTACAATATCACGCACCTCCTGAGCGGGAGATGCAGGTACTGACACGTGAGGCGAGTTAGTCGGCATAACTCTCCCCTCGTTGTTTTGTGAAATATGTTCAATTTGTACAGATTGACTATTTTTTAAAGTAGCATCAATACATTTAGTACATAAATTTCTATTGGGCTCCACTTTGGCATTAACACATATAGCACAGAGATATTCCTCTGAATCAGACATGTTTAACACACTAGCAAATAAACAGCAACTTGGAAATACTTTTCAAAGTAATTTACAAATAATATGAAAACGAACTGTGCCTTTAAGAAGCACAGAAAATATTATAACAGATAAAATAATTAAGTTATAGCATCAATCTTTGTCAGAATATACAGTTTTAGCAAAGGATTGTTCCCCTCAGCAAATGATAACTAACCCAGGCAGCAGAAAAAAAATACACAAATAAACGTTTTTTATATCACAGTCAATACAATCAGCACAGCTCTGCTGTAAAGATTACTTCCCTCAAAAAAGACTCTTGAGATCCCTGAACTCTGTAGAGATGAACCGGATCATGCAGGAAGAAAATGAACCTCTGACTGAGTTTTTCTGATGCATAGTAAAAGCGCCAAAAATGGCCCCTCCCCCACACACATAACAGTGAGAGGGATCAGTGAACTGCTCTAATTTAAATCAAAACTATTGCCAAGTGGAAAAAAAGTGCCCAAAACATTTTTTCACTCAGTACCTCAGAGAAAAAAACGTTTTTACATGCCAGCAAAAAAACGTTTTACCTCAATAATTAATTGTCATTTAAAACCTATTGCAAGTCCCTGCAAAATAGGTTAAGTCTATGTATACAGTTTAAAAGCCAGAGAAGTACCATTTCCCAGAAAACTGAAGTGTAAAATATACATACATGACAGCCTGATATCAGCTACATCTACTGCATTCAAGGCTGAGTTTACATTATAACGGTATGGCAGGATTTTCTCATCAATTCCATGTCAGAAAATAATAAACTGCTACATACCTCTTTGCAGATTAATCTGCCTGCTGTCCCCTGATCTGAAGTTTACCTCTCCTCAGATGGCCGAGAAACAGCAATATGATCTTAACTACTCCGGCTAAAATCATAGAAAAACTCAGGTAGATTCTTCTTCAAATTCTACCAGAGAAGGAATAACACACTCCGGTGCTATTATAAAATAACAAACTTTTGATTGAAGATATAAAAACTAAATATATCACCATAGTCCTCTCACACATCCTATCTAGTCGTTGGGTGCAAGAGAATGACTGGGGGTGACGTAGAGGGGAGGAGCTATATAGCAACTCTGCTGGGTGAATCCTCTTGCACTTCCTGTAGGGGAGCAGTTAATATCCCACAAGTAATGATAACCCGTGGACTGATCACACTTAACAGAAGAAATACTTGTTGTTTCTTGCTATTTTTTACTGCTTATAGTAACTATAAAGGGTTTAGGTTGCAGTGGGGGTTATGTTGCTTGAGGGGTTAACAGTGTAAAGGGTTAAGGTTGTGGTGGGTGTTATGTTGCTTTAGGGGTTAATAGTGTAAAGGGTTAAGGTTGTGGTGGGTGTTAGTTCGCTTTAGGGGTTAATAGTGTAAAGGGTTAAGGTTGTGGTGGGTGTTATGTTGCTTTAGGTTATAATAGGGTAAAGGGTTAAGGTTGTGGTGGGTGTTATGTCCCTTTAAGGGTTAATAGTGTAAAGGGTGAAGGTTGTGGTGGGTGTTATGTTGCTTTAGGGGTTAATAGTGTAAAGGGTTAAGGTTGTGGTGGGTGTTATGTTGCTTTAGGGGTTAATAGTGTAAAGGGTTAAGGTTGTGGTGGGTGTTATTGTGCTTTAGGGGTTAATAGTGTAAAGGGTTTGGGTTGTGGTGGGGGTTATGTTGCTTTAGGGGTTAATAGTTTAAAGGGTTTAGGTTTTGGTGGGGTTTATGTTGCTTAAGAGGTTAATAGTGTAGGGGACTTAGGTAGCGGTGGGCCTAACAGCACTTTATATGTATATGCAATTATTTACTTATGTATTTTATTGTATAATGCAATAATATGTATTATAAGTATTGTTTCTATTTTAATAAGGTGTTATGTTTGTTTTTGCATGTTTTTTTTATAGGAAGAAGATGTCTTCTTCGTGACTTTATTATGTCATATAAGAAAGTATCCACGACTTTCTTTACATGATTGCATTTCTTTAACTTTGCGATATAAAATAAATGCAGTTATTTAAAACTATAAAGTATAATGCTACTGTTTTCGATACCATATTAATATCACTAACAATACATCTTCCTTAAAGGGACAATCTACTCCAGAATTTTCTATTTTCTAAAAAGATAGATAACCCTTTAATTATTCATACCCCAGTTTTGCATAACCAACACAGTAATATTAAGACAATTTTTCCTGTGATTACCTTGTATCTAAGCCTCTGCAGACTGCCCCCTTGTCTCAGTTCCTTTGACAGACATGCATTTTAACCAATGAGTGCTGCATCTTAAATTACTCAACGGGAGTGAGCACAGTGCTAGCTATATGACACGCATGAGCTAGCACTGTCTACTTGTAAAAAACTGTCAAAATCCCCTGAGTAATAGACAGCCTTCAAGGGCTTAGACATATGAGCCTACCTAGGTTTAGCTTTCAACAAAGAATACCAAGAGAACAAAGCAAAATTGATGATAAAATTAAATTGGAAAGTTGTTTTAAATTACATGCCCTATCTGAATAATGAAAGTTTAAGTTTGACTTGAATGTCCCTTTAAAAATATAAAAATAAAACCTTTTTAAAATAGCAACAATACTTAAAATACATATGATCACATTCTACATATATATATAAATCATTGTATATACACTTATCCCCACATCTCCTATAGATTTAATAGGAAGTTTTTTTCTCTCTTTATTTACAAGGTAGATCACAGACATAATGAATATATAGGTGTTCAGTGGGAGTTTGATGGGCGTTTCATAGAAGTAACCTGTATTTTAATAGGGGAACATCACCCTCCATGTTAGCCATATCAGTATCGCCATCGTTGTTTTGCTTTTTTGGTTATTCGAAAAATATAACGACAAGTGATGAAATAAATATGTAAAAATTGTAATTTGTTCTATAAACCCCTGTTGTACTCTAGAAATTAGTTTTTTAAGCTATAGACACCAAGACATGATAACAGACTGGGGTATAAATATCTAAAGTTTGCAAGATGGGACGTGAAATACATTGCTGACACTTACAGGGACTGCACTCAGTGAATTCTCTAAAAAAGTGTCCAACCCTGCAAGTTACAAGATGCCTGCGAAATAAAGTGATGAAGATTGCTGGAAAGGGACATTTTGCTGGAGAGAGAAAAACTAACAGGAAGCAGGGGGGCACACTTTATAACTTAAAGGGACAGTCTACACCAGAATTTTTATTGTTTAGAAAGATAGATAATCCCTTTATTATCCATTCCCTAGTTTTGCATAACCAACACTGTTATATTAATACACTTTTTACCTCAGTGATTATCTTGTACCTAAGCCTCTGCAGACTGCCCCTTATCTCAGTGCTTTTGGCCAATTTGAATTTTAGCCAATCAGTGCTGACTCATAAATGACTCAACGGGAATGAGAACAATGTTATATATATATATATATATATATATATATATATATATATATATATATATATATATATATATATATATATATATATATATAAGATAAGAGTCGGCCTTCAACGGCTTAGAAATTAGCATTAGAGCCTACCTAGGTTAAGTTTTCAACAAAGAATACCAAAAAAACAAAGCAAATTTATTGATTAAAGTAAATTGGAAAGATGTTTAAAATTGCATGCCCTATCTGAATCATGAAACTTTATTTTTCAGTAGACTGTACCTTTAAATACAGGTAGAAATCCCCATATCTGGAATTCCAAAATCCAAACATTTTCTGAAATCCAAACCGTTTAATTAATATTTAAAAAAAAATCAAATTATGAAAATTAAAAAAAAAATTCCTGCCTATATGTCACAATCATCTCTGCCTGTGTCTTTGGTTTGATTTGTTGTTATTTAATATGCAAATAGTCTTTATTTAAAACAACAAAAATTACCTTTCTGATTCAGCACTGTAATATTTTTCTGAAGCTACTATGTATACAAAAGTATTAAAAATGATATAAAACTACCTTTAGGTTACATGTATAAGCTGTATTATGACATGTAAATGTTACCTAAATTACATCAAATATTGTTGTTTACACTTAGTCCCATCCCCTCTCCAAACTGTCCCAAATATTCCAAAATTTAAACTATTCTGTAATCCAAACTTTTTCCGGTCCAAAGCAGTTTGGATAAAGGGTTTCTACCTGTACTGCAGACCACACAAATCAGATTACCCTCTTTTCAGTATATAGTATATTTGTCTTTATATGCATGTGGTTTTCTATTAGGGTAATAAGTGTATGAAAACTTGCTAAACAATGTTGACTATTCCGTTTGTGACATAAAACGGCAAGACTGCAGGGGAAAATGTTTAGAGAACTTTCAATTGTGTACTTATAAGTACGCATTTCACTGTGTTACTGTATATACAGTGTAGTTTTATTACAATTTTTTTTTTCAAACATGATTTTTGCAAAAAAAATAAATTAGAATTATCATTTTTCAATGCATGGAACACCCATTCATGAGACACACTGTTGAGGGTAAAAACTGCGTTTAGAGAATTCCATCAGGGACTTCATAGAACAGGTGAGATTTCTTAGAGAATCTCACAAGCCTATAGACCTTTAGATAATCAGCCTTGGGTCCCAGCATGGGCAGATCAATGGATCTGTCATTGTGACTGATTTACCACTGCACCAGCACTTGAAAGAGAAAGTAAGGCAGGGGTAGAATTATTGCCGGTGCAAGTGGGGCAACTGCAACGGGCCCAAGATCGAGGGGGGCCCATAGCAATAATTAGTGTGTTAATAGTGCCGAGTAAACCCCTGTCACTATTGTTAAGCCTTTACACCATGTAAGTGTCCTCGGTGCATCCAGAGGCGTGGCCTAAGTATATACATGAGTCTGTATAGGACTAACATTCCTGGGGCCGAGTACCTCTACTTTATGCAGCGTGTGATGTGTAATGTGTTAGATTGTTACCGCTATGTCAGCTTTAGGCTCATTATTTTTATTACTCTGTGTCCGTGAATAGCCTACCAATATAGTACCCGCTCCGGATGCACGTAGAACACTTATTTGACTATGGCACACAAGGTAAAATACTTAATGGAGGAACACTTGTTAATATTTAAGTAACTTGTTCCGGATGCCTTAATTACCGGCACCCTGCCAACTGTCTAGAGTTTGTGAGAGTGCAGAATCCATTCCTGTGTATATATATATATATATATATATATATATATATATATATATATATATATATTCTCTAGAAACTGTGCTGCCCATTTTTTTTTAAGCTTGCACCATTTACACAAATAAACGTGAAACATGTACAATGAAGTTTTATATATTATTATGTATTACTGTTGCTTTCAGTTAGTAATTGAGTTTGAGGGGGTCAAGGGGGGGGGGGGCTGAAAATACGTTTTTGCACCAGGGCCCTCTGTTCATTAGGTCCGCCACTGGGTCTTCAGAGGCCATGCGCACTGACATGAAGCTGACGTTATGGGAGCTGCATAGGCTTTTGGTGTTATTTGGGATCTTACTGGGTTACAGGGGTCATTTATAAAAACTGTGATATTTCCTGAACAAGAAGTTGATATAATTACCATTAATTTCATCTTGAGCATTTGCATAACATAATGTTAGCTGTAGGAGTCATGCATATGATCTATAGTTTTTTGACAACTAGTTGGCTTTCTGGGGAAGTGTCTTTCAGTTGAGCATATAGCTGGCATACTTTAGATTGCAGGGGTCACACATGGCTTTATCTGAGCATGTAGAAGGAGTCTGCGTAGAACACGTATCTGATGTCTAAGCTGTTTATATATCATTGGAACTGGTTATGTTTATTATACCAAGTTCTTATTGGGGCATATTGCTCGCTTGAAAACTTTTGCTTGGCCTTATAACAAATCTAAAGCATCATTTGAGTACCTATCTGGCTTAAAGGAACCCGCAAGGGCATAGATCTGATCCAAAGTTTCATGTGTGCTAATATCTCTAAAAAATGTATGTGTTCTGGTTAGCAAATAATTATATTTACTATTATTTCTCACCACATTGTGAGGGGAAGTCAAAAAATAGTTTTCATCCCTTGGTACAGTTAATAATATATCAATAGGAAATATGTAGTAATTGTTGCCAGATACAGTGGAATCAGGAATTCTCAGTGTTGCTCGGTGACCAACACATTAGTCAAATTATAAGCACCATACATGTGACATGGTAAATAATTGTCAGTATAGTAAAAACAAACAAAGTACTGCACAAAAATAATGTTTTACCGTTTTTTGTATCATCATCATCATCATCAAACAGTCTGACCAAGTGGTAAATCTAATCTGTGCTCTCAATGTACATTTAGTTAATGTAACTGAGGCTTAAAGGGCCAATTGTGTGATGTAAGATTTTATTGGAGCATATTAAAGATATACTTGAGATAGCAGGGGCAGGGCACTGGTCTGTGTTTTCATTTAGCTGGGCACTGCTGGGAACATGCATCTGATTCTAGAGCTGCAGTGAAATATGTCATGTATAATTAACTAAACTAACTGTCACTTCAAAAAATTCAACACATATTTTTTGCAGTAGGTAATCTGGAATCAGTGTAAAAAAAAAGAGACATATTCACATGACACATAAGCTAACTTGTATGTCCCCTTCTGGCACCTAAGAGATTATATTGCTTCTGATCTTCAAAAACCATTAATACATAACCCCTCTTGCCGTATTTGCTGCTGTGTTCATACACAAGTATAATGTTTGGTTCTCATTTTTTTTTTCATTTTTGCTCCACATATAAGTTTTTGAAAAATTAAAAGAATAGTATGTGCACATAGCCAGAGTCTTTGTATGTTTTGTAAAGCCGGATAACCGGATAGGATATATTGCATACTAGGATAGTCACTCAGTATACAAACCTCTGCTTGTATA
Organism: Bombina bombina; assembly: GCF_027579735.1. Classification (NCBI taxonomy): domain Eukaryota; kingdom Metazoa; phylum Chordata; class Amphibia; order Anura; family Bombinatoridae; genus Bombina; species Bombina bombina. Next base: position 1,111,547,617 of record NC_069504.1, read on the forward strand.
GAATTCTGTGATAACAATCTATTATATCTTGTTCTGTATGACATCTACTTCTGTCTGCTAAGGTAACCAATGGAATAAATTTTATACAGAATGATAGTTGCTATGACAACCATTGCAATTTTTTCTTCTCCAAAACAGATGTCTCATTTACTTGAAAATTAGAATATGAAAAAACCCATGGGAAAAATTAATTCAAACTTTACAGAGAGTGTAGGTCTATGTCTCCTATATATTGCTGAAGAAAGACCAGAGGTAGCGTGGCAGGAGTTATGTTAAACTGCTGGATATTGTATATAAATGTTTCTTTTTCTGATTATATGCACATAATCTTTGGAAAATAATAGGAAAACTCCTATTGATTATTGTAATTTCTGCAACAGCTCTTAAACACAATATCCTCCATTTATGAAACTCCGATACGAGCGTCGGAGTCCTGTCAGTTCTGCAAAAGCGAGCTGCAGATGAGATGTTAAAAAGCAGCGGTCATCAGACTTTTATGACCAGGGAGATTAACAGCTCCTACTTGTGCGTGATTGGCTGCACACTTCAATTGGTGTGCAATGATAAATGCGGGCAGCCTATTGCTGCCCTCCTGACACAATGCCAGGCAGACAGGGGCGAAGATGATGTCAGGGCTTATAGATCCTTGTTTCTCTGTGTTTAATAAAAACTGCACAAAGCCAAATAAGGGCCAGATCACGAGTGGAGCACTATCGTTTGCGTGTGTGAGCAAAATCAGGTTTTCATTCATTCTTTTGCGCGCAAGTTAAATTTGCGCTCATATTATGAGTTGAAAGTAAATGAGAACGTGTGAGTGCAATTGTGATTTACACTAGAATGATTACCGTGACCTCAGAACTCTGGTTAACTATTTTGCGAAACGTCGCAAAACAAATAAAAAATACATTACAAAGTACACTTACACTCATAGTAACACCATCTAATAAAAAATATTAAAATAAAAGGATCTAAGATATGAGATCTCAGGTGTCAGGAAAAAAAAGCAGACAAAGAGCTTTAACATAGAGATACATACATATACATGTCTAAATATGTATATATATGTAAATGTATCCATTTATATATGTATAAATATGTATTTATATGTGTATGTATGTATTTACAGACATTTATACACATATTAAAACAGTATTTGAAGCAAAAAGTCTGAGATTTTGCATATCTAATTTGCATATCTTACCCAGAATCCTCTTGTGCATTGTTAACAATGTATATGGAGTTTTACTGGGGAAAAGCAAGCAGGGATACTTACCTAGATGTGTTAATTTCCTATGTATTTTTTAATTGATTTATATATATAAGTTCATTGGAGCCCTTTGCTGTCAAGTACATGAAAATATGTAAAAGTATATTTATGCAATATTTATTTTTAATAAATGTTTTAACTATGTATTTACTGTAAATATTTTACATTCCAATGTTCTGCACATAGGAGAATATGTTCTAAGTATTTTTACATAGATATTCCTATATATATCTATATATATATATCTATCTATCTATATATATATATATATATATATATATATATATATATATATATTTATATATATATATATATATATATACCTATATATAATCATGTATATTTACATATAGATAGATAGATAGATAGATAGATAGATAGATAGATAGATAGATAGAAAGATAGATAGATAGGACAGATATTGTACCAAAGTAGAAATACTGTATGTATTTATAAATTAATAGATTTATTAGAACATATTCTGCAATATGAAGAACATTGTAAGGTGAAATATTCATATTTTCATATCTGGTTAGCGCACTTGAGAATATGCGTTCGGTTAGCGCAAAAGTGGGTGGTTTTTTTCCACTTTTTTCCCATTGACTTCTATGAGGGAATAGGTTATTGCAAGCAAATGATTGTAGGTTCAGCTTTTTGCACGCATTGGGTTAGCGCGTGAGCCATAACTTTTTACTTTCAGCTTGTAATATGAGCACAACCCAGCATGTGCAAAACGTTTACTTCTAGCGCAGTAAGCGTGTGAACGAAAGCGCTAAATAGTGCTCCACTCGTAATCATGCCCTAAATAGGGGACCCAGATGAGTGTAATAATCCTATATAATAAAAGGCCAAGTATGTTTGTCCGACGCAGTCATGCACAGTAGACACTGTGCCAGACAAACATACCTGGCCTTAACCCCTTAATGACCTGTGCCAATGGGGAGTAGAGATTGCGCGAGGACGGCCCTGGTCCTTAAGACCTTAAGGACCGGGCCTCTCTCTGCCGCGATCTCGGTAAAAGTAGCAAGATCGCGCTATTTCTGCATGTACCCTCTGTATCCCTCTCTGCATCGGGCAGCAGTGGTGCCGATCATTGGTGGCATGGGAAGGTTAGGAAGGAGGCGGGTGGGTAGCTCATCGCTGGAGGGGGGCTTGAACAGGTGGGACTGCTACACTTCAGAAAAAATGTACACTAAGAGCAGAAGGGAGGGGGAAAGAGGGAGAAGGGAGAAGGAGGTACAGGGTGATCCTAGAGTGGAGTGGGGAATAAAGGGTAGGGAAAGGATCTTGGAAGGGGACATTTTGGCTCATGTACACGGGCTTTAACACTAGTAGGTAATATTTTTTTTAAATTCTATATAGGATGATTTTTGGTGTTTTTTTTTTAAATAAAATATATTTTTCTACTAAAATGCACTTTTTATTAAAAAATATATGTGTACATTTTATCATTTTGGGAAGGTGAATCAATAGTAAATATGAAAACATAAATCATGTGCTTAAATGTTTAGTGAATAATAACTCTGATTCTGTTGTTTACCATGACACAAATAAATACTTTCCTGCATTCAGTATGATGGCTGTAGTATTTCTGCAAGCTAAAGTAATGTCCTAAAAGTCCTGGGAAAGACAAGGGCCCCCATGTATCAAATCATGGATGGATAAGGTTCCCAACTAGAGAACTTGTCCGCCTATGATCATGGCGAGCAGGCAACGGACACTGTACATACATTGTCACATTTTACATTGCACAAGGAAGTCCGCGTGTATTACCGCCCCCTACTCTCACATGACCAGTCGTACAAAACAGGGATCTGTCAATCATCCTAAACAAACAAACACAGCTGCTTAACTTGTGGCAGACAGGCCCAGATCAGCCATGCAAGGTGTCCAAAGCAAGTTCCACTGCTTGATATAAAAAGTCCAAGGTATTTGGATTTGTTTGAGTACCATGGAAATCTCTGAACATGATGTTTAAATTAAATGAGTACAAACAGCTAAAACAGCTTTAGCACACTTATAACTAGGCTTGTGTGTTTTGTGATGAATGCACATTCATAATGAAAATGGGTTATCCGAACGAATGCACTAACTAATTTTAAAGAAATGAATATATACTAATAAAATTAGTTTGTATACATACGTTTCCTTTAAATTACATTAAAAAGGTAAAATACTTACCTATAGCAT